>NW_027528873.1:1215555-1275579 GCF_008692635.1 Crocuta crocuta | reverse complement strand
GAGAGAGAGGGAGTCACAGACTGAAACAGGCTCCAGGCTCTGAGCTGGCAGTCAGCACAGAGCCCGACGCGGGGCTCGAACCCACGAACCGCGAGATCATGACCTAAGCGAAAGTCGGACGCTTAACCGACTAAGCCACCCAGGCGCCCCAGAATTTCTTAATGCTCAAAATTATTTCTGAAAATGATGATACATGGACATAGAAAGCACTCCTTTAACCTAAATCACTTTGACAGGACTATGATAAACATTTCAACTAAAATACTGTCTTTTTTTTTTTTAAAGGTGCTGAGTAGTATCAATTCAATTGTTCACAATCCAAGAGCTCCAGTAATAATTTATAAACAGAGCAAAGGAGGAGCCCAACATTTTAATAAAGATTTCGTTCAAGATTGTGGATTTGAACATCTTATTCCTGTAATAGAAATGTGGGCAGATCAGCTGACTTCCCTAAAGGTAAGGGGCTGCATATTCTTGACATGCTTTGAAAATCGATTGGATTTGCACCTAGACATGCAAAATAGATCTGACTGTACTCTCATCTTCCCCTCTTGGGTATCTCCATGTTACAGACTTTCCTGGCCCGTCTTCCTCTTCAGCTGTAGTCTTTTATTCTTCATTCATTTTAATTGGAGATTTTTTTCTTTCTTCATATTTTAAATAATTTTCCTTCTCTCATAACTGTCCATATCTGTCTATTCTCTAGAGCAGTCAATAGTCCAGTAGCAGCCAGTACTACTTTTACTTATTCTGTCTATCCATGGAAGATAAAAATTTCTTCACTTTCTTTTTTTAAAATTTATTTTATTTTTTATTTTATTTTTTTTTATTGTAATGTTTTATTATTTATTTTTGAGAGAGACAAACACAGAGTCTGAAGCAGGCTTCAGGCTCTGTCAGCACAGAGCCCAGTATGGACTCGAACTCCTGAGATCATGACCTGAGCGGAAGGTGGAGCTTAACTGACTGAGCCACCTAGGCACCTGTCTTTTTTTTGTTTATTTTAGAGAGAGAGAATGCAAGCAGGGGGAGAGGACAGCAGTGCTCTAAAGGGCCAAGCACTGTGCCATGCATGTAGTAGATGCTCAGTAAATGTTTATCAATTGACCAGTCAGAGTTTTAAACTTCTGGTAGTTTTATCCTTTGTGCACAATTTAAAATAGATCAAGACATTTGTCTAGGACAAGAAAATTAAGTAGGCTGTCATGAAGAGTAGAATTAATTTAATTTAGAATCTTTTAATTTTTTTCAAGTTAAAAGCCTGCCTGGAGATAAATACTATGATAGATGAATCTTGAACACATAATCCTAAGTGAAGGAAAGCCAGTCACAAAAGGCCACTTATTATATAATTCCACTTTATGTGAGATGCCCAGAATAGGCAAATCCAAAGAACCAGAAGGTAGATGAGTAGTGACCCAGGGGCTGGGGACAGGGAAGAATGGGGAGTGGCTGTGAATGGATATGAGATTTCTTTTTGGCGTGATGAAAATATTCTGAAATTAGATAATGGTGATAGTTGCACATCTCTGTAAATTGAGTAGGATTACTGAATTGTACACTTAGAGACAGTAAATTTTATGTTAGGTGAATTACATTTCAATAAATCTGTTATAAAAATATTCAAGGCCAAAATATAAAGGATAAGTTTATTTTTTATCCATCAATAATTCAATAATAAGTACTTAAATAACATATAGTACTAATAAATGATATATAATTACTTTAAACATCTAGAGTTGACGAAAGGAGTGTTTTGGTGGCTGTCGGTTAAGCATCCGACTCTTAATTTTGGCTGGGGTTATGATCTTCGAGCCCCACATTGGGCTCTGTGCTGATAGTGCGGAGCCTGCTTGGGAATCTCTCTCACCCTCTCTCTCTGCCCCTACCCCACCTGCATGTGCTCTCCCTCTCTCACAAAATAAATTAAAAAAAATAGATTTGAGATCATCAATATATCGTGTTTTGTGTAAGCCCCATATTTACCTGGAGAAAACAAATTTAATAGACTTTTTCTAAACTGGTAATAATATTTTTAAAAGGTAATGATTGAGGTGCCTGGGTGGCTCAGTCAGTTAAGCATCTTGTGGTCCGTGAGTTTAAGCCTGGCATCAGGCTCTGTGCTGACAGCTCAGAGCCTGCAGCCTGCTTTGGATTTTCTGTCTCCCTCTCTATACCTCCCCTGCTTGCACTGTCTCTCTTTCTCTCTCAAAAATCAAAAATAAATAAACATTAAAAAAAAAAAAGGTACTGATGATGGTTTGTTTATATAGATAGATATAGATATATATTTTTTTTAGTGTTTATTTTTTTTCCTTAAATAGTTTATTGTCAAGTTGGTTTACATATAACACCCAGTACTCATCCCAACAAGTGCCCTCCTCCATGCCCATCACCCCCTGTCCCCCACTCCCCCTCAAGCCTCAGTTTGTTCTCAGCATTCAGTCGTCTCTCATGGTTTGCCTCCCTCCTTCTCCCCAACTATTTTTCCCCTTCTCCCGCTTCATCCTCTGTTAACTTCCTCCTAATCCATCTATATGTGCAAACATATGGTATTTTTAATGTTTATTTTTGAGAGAGAGAGTGTGAGTGCGATTGAGGGAGGGAGAGAGACAATCCCAAGTAGGTTCCACACTGTCAGTGCAGAGCCCAACACACAGGACTCAATCCCATCAACTGTGAGATCATGACCTGAGCCAAAATTAAGAGTTGGATGCTTAACTGATTGACCCACCCAGGCACCCCATGGTTTATATATATATTAAACCTGCTTGGATAATTATACTGGAAAACCTTGGTTTGCAAGCATAATTCATCCCAGAAATATGCTTATAATCCAAAACATATGTATATCAAAGCAAATTTCATGGAAACTCATATGATTTGTTCCACAACCCAAAAATATTCATTAAAAAATGATTACAGTACTGTAATCTAATATAAAATAATAAAGAAAAATAAAATAACCTGCACTTGCCTTTGAAAGCCTTTATAGCTGGTGTGAGAGAGACAAGAGAGAGGTGGGTTGTGGAGCATGACTTCCACTACCACTAACGGAATCACTGCTATCTGTTGGCTCAGTGGAATCTTTTACATTTTGTGCAGCTGTAACAAGGAACCTATTCAGTTACCTAGAATGAAGCAAAGCATTCCTAAGCTTACTCTTGTATGGGAAAGCAAAGGACTGTCCATAGGTGCTTTGAAGTGACAAAAAATAGACCAGTGCCCACTGGGGGCATCTTCCAGAGTTCTGATTTCTGCCAAACACCATGGCCTGAGACCAAACATCTGAGCACAGGAGACTGATCACCCACAGTCTCTCAGCAAGAGAGAGAGAAGAACCATTGGTTCATTTGGGATCATGTGACATTTGGCGTCACGTACTACTCATACTGAGACATCACTAGTTTATCAAGTTAAAATTTATTAGAAATGTTTGCTCATCTTGTAGGACACTTGCAGAACAAGTTACTCTCAACCCAAGGTTTTACTGTTTTAGCATTATTGTGGAAATTTTTTAAAAAACCAATAATACCATGTTGTTTCTTTTGTTATAAAGGATTTGTATAAGTCCTTGAAAATACTATCTGCAGAACTGGTGCCTTGGCATAATTTAAAAAAGCAGGATGAAAATGAAGGTATCAGAGTTGAAGATCTGTTGTTTATAGTAGATACCATGTTAGAAGAAGTTGAAAATAAGGAAAAGGTAATGCTTAATACTTACGTAAATTTTCACATTTTAATCTTATCTTAAAAACTGATAGTGATAAAGATATTGATATTTGTTCTGCTAGAATTCTGTCTCTTTTTAAAGTTTCTATTAAGGTCTTGGGATTATTTTAAGACATGAACTATCTTTCTCTTTTTGACAGGACAGCAATGTACCAAACCTAAAAACTTTGCAAGCTATTGTTTCTCACTTCCAAAAATTATTTGATGTGCCTTCTTTAAATGGAGTCTATCCTCGAATGAATGAAGTTTATATGAGGCTTGGAGAAATGAACAATGCTGTGAGAAACCTCCAAGAGCTCTTAGAATTAGGTGATGACTCTTTGTCTTGTCTGGCCCCCATTTAAGAATTACTCCTGATAAATCAACAAAAAGTAGGTTAAGTAAAAAACTGAGGATAACGGAAGCATAAAGTATTTGATTTAATGATTTTGAAAATTCTTTTAAAATATTCTTTTATCTTTTTCTTACAGACAGTTCAACGTCGTTGTGTGTATTGGTGAGCACAGTTGGAAAATTGTGTAGGCTGATTAATGAGGATGTGACTGAGCAGGTTATGCAGGTATTAGGACCTGAAGATCTCCAAAGGTATTTATTTTTTAAAGTTTGCAAAATATTACCTGGAATACTTGGAGTGATGAAATTAAAGACTTTCAAAACTTTACAGGTTATTTACCTTTCCTCTTTGGGATAGCATCTTTTAAATAATTTGATAATCTAAAATATCTCACACCTTATAGATGGAGAGAATGCAAAACAGTTTCAAGGTAAAAATAGATTTTAGGGCCTATAAGTTTACATAGGGTGGGTCAGGACTCCAGCATTATTGCTCTAAGCTTGTTCCTAGGGGAAATTATATATGGAGAAATTCAGACCTTGTTAGCAACATGATGTAAGTGTTGTAAGAATGTACAGACAAGTCCTATTTTTAGTATACCACCATAGACTGCTTAATAATCACTAATAGTATATTATTTGATTAGAAGATAAATGTTAAGGTTTTTGTTAAAGCTAGTCATCTCTAAAATAAGACCTGATTTTTTAAAACATATGGAAACATTCTAGCTATACTTAAAGCAACTCTTCTTCCTCCCCCACCTCCCCCGGCCAATTTCATACTGACTATAACATATGGGAAGAGGAACACATACATATACCACCTATTCCATATATTATGTAAGTTTTCCAAGAAAAATCCTTACTTAATCTGACACTGAGTTTTCTGATGCTTGGTGCTTTTTTTAAAAAAATTTTTTTAACTTTTATTTATTTTTGAGAGAGAGAGAGAGAGAGAGAGACGCACCTGGGTGGCTCAGTCAGTTAAGCATCCGACTTCGGCTCAGGTCATGATCTCATGGTTCATGGTTTCGAGCCCCACGTAGAGCTCTGTGCTCACAGCTTAGAGCCTGGGGTCTGCTTTGGATTCTGTCTCTGTCTATTTCTGCCCCTCCCTGGCTCTTACTCTCTCTGTCTCTGTCCCTCTCTCTCAAAAATAAAGAAACATTAAAAATTATTTTTAAGACAGAGTGAGGGAGAGGAAGAAAGAGATGGGAGGAGAGCATGAGCAGGGTAGGAGCAGAAAGAGGGAGACAGGATTGGAAGCAGGCTCCATGCTGTGAGTGCAAAGCCCTATGCGTGGCTTAAACTCATGGCTGTGAGATCATGACTTGAGCTGAAATCAAGAGTCGGCCGCTTAACTGACTGAGTCACCCAGGTGCCCCAAAACAAGTGTTTTTTTGTTGTTTTTTTTACAGAGAGGGTGCAAGTGAGCAAGGGGCAAAGAATGGGGGAGAGAGAAATGAGGCTCACCCAATGTGGGACTTGAACTGAGAAACCATGAAATCATGACTTGAGCTGAAGTCAGGTACTTCAGTGATTGAGCCATTCAGGTGCCCCTGATACTTGGTGCTTTTAAAAGGAACATAGATCTCATTATTGGTCTTTTTCCCCTTCCCATATTTATATTGACTACTGATACTTATTCTTAATGTTCAATAGAATACTGGATATAAAAACCAATTTTTAGAAAATGTTAAGAAGAAAGGTCTCTTAAAACTCCTCAAGCTAAATGGAAAGCTTTTCACATAAGGAGTGTTACATAAATTTAACTTTGGAACACATGTTTACACTGATAATAGATTTTTTTTTTAGAAAAACAGTATTAGATGAACAAAGAGCTCAAAAATCAAGGATTGCAAGGCCCCTGGGTGGCTTAGTTGGTTAAGCATCCGACTTTAAGCTCAGGTCATAATCTCACTGTTCCCAAGTTTGAGACCCATGTCGGGCTCTGTGCTGACAGCTCAGAGCCTAGAGCCTGCTTTAGATTCTGTGTCTCCTTCTCTGTCTCTGCCCCTCCCCCATTTGTGCTCTGTCTCTTTCTCAAAAATAAACATTAAAAATTTAAAAAAAAAAATCAAGGATTGCAGTAAATGATTATTACATTTATATTTAATTAGCAGGAAATTTCTTAACATTTTGAAAATGTTTTATTTTCAATCAAATGCAAACCTTAAGTTGGAAATTCAGTGTAAACTGTGCATTTTTTTTTTTAAAAGCATTATCAGCAAATTGGAAGAACATGAGGAATTTTTCCCAGCATTTCAGGCACTTACTACTGATCTACTTGAAATCTTAGGTAAGATCTTTGGTGGTGGTAGTTAAATTTCGAGTCTTAAGATGTCATTGGGTTTGAGGGAAGAGTGTCCCTTAGTCACTGTATTAGTGCTTGTACCCAGAAGTGTTTTGGTAGAAAGTGCCTAAAAAGCACTAACAGTTCTGGAATTTCCTAACTTAGAGTTGGTTGGGATTGGTCTACAGAACAGAGAAAATACATATCCTTTAAGGAGCTAGGGGCTGCCTTTGTTTTGAAACCTTGAAAGGAGAAATGGCATTACTCTGGGTAGGCCCAGTTTAACCCTGACTTTGTCTTGGCCTAATGAGAAACCTTGGTAAAATTTATGATCTTGGTAGATAGATGTTTTATGGGTTTTTTTCTCTTCCTTTTTTGTTTTTTTTTAAGATAAAACTTACTGTGTTTTTTAAATATACAAATTAGATTTCCTCCAGCGATAAGTAATGTAAAGTAAATATCTATACCAAGAAAGACAAATTTATAAATCTGTAGTAGGAAAGATATATATTTGCATTGTTGGTCAGGCTGAGTTTTATTATTAGGTTTATCTTTTAAAGGGAAAAAATGTAATTTGTTCAGGAATTCTAGGCAAAACAGAGACCCAAGTCTCTTATTTTATAAAAAAAAAAAAAGTTTTAACATTTATTCATTTCTGAGAGAGAGAGAGGGTTGGGGGGGGCAGAGAGAGAAGGAGACACAGAATCAGAAGCAGGCTTCAGGCTCTGAACTGTCAGCACAGAGCCTGACACGGGGCTCAAACTCATGAACTATGAGATCGTAACCTGAGACAAAGTCAGACACTTAACTGACTGAGCCATCTACATGCCCCTCAGTCTCTTATTTTAAGTGTGATTATATATGCCTATAAAAGTAATTTATCTCACTATTAAGAATAGTTTTAAAGTTTAAAGTGATTTATTCAATGATTAATTTTTTTCCTGTATAGCTCATTTGAAATTTTTTTTTTTTTTTTTAAAGAATGCCTCCTTGACATAAAAAATTGAATTAGAAGAGGAGGGGGCACCTGGCTGGTTCAATTGGTAGAGCACGCAACCCTTGATCTTAGGGTCATGAGTTCAAGCCCCACATTGGGCACAGAGCCTACATTAAAAAAAAAAATCTTAGGTTAGAAGAGGAAATGAGGTTTAGTAGAAGATAAGAGAATGAGCAAATTAAAATTTGGTAAGAAGATGAATAAGTGAAAGAAACATCTGACTGGAATATCTAGCCTAGTAAACATAAAGGAAATATTGTGGCCAGTTTTATGTAGACTGTGGAAGCAATGGAGACTGAAGGTGCTTTAGGCATGCCCATGTTTGAAAAGATCATAGCAAGGGAGAATGTAGTTTGAAAGTTAAACTTAAAATGAGACATGAAATTGCAGAAATGTGTTGCCTCATATTCCAAACAGCTTTGTTTCATACAATAATATTTTTCTTGCTTTGGGGTAGCAGTTAAACAGTGAGGTTCTTGTCATTAATAAACATTTCAGTAGGTGTACAGGTGACACTTATGTCAGAATCCTTCTGTGGAAACTTCCTCTTAGATACTATGATACTCAGCATAGTTCATATGACATCATTTACTTAAGTAAGCCACATCTCTCTGCAGATGAACTCTGTATTTTTGTCACAGTTGAAATTCTATAGTTAAATATTACACTTAACATTGGGAAAATTAAAACTGGCAAACATAACTATTTTTATTATTACTAGATGTCATTTTAAGCATCTAGAACTATGGACTGTTGTAGTGAATACCAGATATGGAGAAGGACTTTGTTTTCTTACATAAGTGGTGTGATTAGCTGAGAAAATTCTCATTTGAGCCGAAATCCACTGTGAGATTCATTTATAAGGCAGATTTCTCATGTAGTGAAAAGGGCGATTTCAGAATGGGGTTCTGGAAATAACTTGATCTTGTACCTTATCATGATATAAGGTATTGCAAATTCTCTGTTGTAATTTACATGTATATATTTTTTTATATCTTAATGCTCTGTAAGTATATCTAGACAAATATTCTGACTGAAGTCAGGAGCTTAAATTGCATGGGCTATAAGTTTTGGCTAAAGGAAAAGCAACCACAATTCAGCTAAACATGGAGGAAGAGAGGTGGAATTGAAGGAAACATTTTTACATAAAAGAAAATGACTTTCTAAACAGCGGCCTAGCAGAATAATGTAGAAAAAAAGTGGTCAGAATCTAGAGAACCTGCCACTGGGGCTTTTAGGGCTGGAGTCTAGGTAATGAGAGACAAGGAGCTTTCAGACAGTAAATTCTAACAGGCTGGCTGGAAGAAGACAGTCTTAGAGAAACCAGATTCACGAAGAATCTGTCAGAGGAGAACCTTAGCTAGTTTATGTGGTAAGCCGGACCAGGCTGAGCTCTACAATACATACCATCCGAGATTTGTACTCGGAGAAGCCTCACACTTTTTATTAGGTAGATATGTTGTTTGATCCTAAAAGGTAGACCTCAGAATGATCTTACTAATGAAGAATTTTTCTAGTAAAATTAAGGAGAGGACTGTGTTCCGTGAGAAGAAATCATAAGCCCTCAGATGGGTACCTGGAAGAGAGATAGCTTCTACTCTCTTTCACCGTGTAGGCTCACCCATGTAATTATATAGATTTGAGGAGACAGTAATGTATCACAAACGTGGCCAGTAGGATCTCTTAATAACAGCACGCTGCTAATGAGATTATCCTCAGAGTCAAAGGATACTTGTAGGTATATGGTAGCTTTTACAAACTATGTAAAGCTTACAAACTATGTGAAGCATCTGTGTCTCAATCAGGGATACTCTTATCACCACTACTGGATAAAAACTTCAGGTGCATGAAAGTGCTAGTGTTGCCTTTGTGCTTGAGGTTTTCCTTTGCAGAGAGATTCTCATTTCATCTGAGCCTATCACTAGATAAAGCTGCTCTTATTCTTGTTTTTCTGTTACAGAAATTGATGACTTGGATGCCATTGTACCTGCAGTAAAGAAATTAAAAATACTTTCATACTGAAAACAAATCAAATTATTTTTACTGTGTAAATTGCATTCTTAACATTCTGAGCATTTTGTTGGATTGATCTTGCCTTGAGACAAGGGTTATAAATGTACTCCCAGAATTCATCCCCTTCTTAGTATTGGGTCCTTCCCATCTATATTTTTATTAACTTTGAGATTCTTATAGAGAAAATAGTTGCTAAGATAAAGTGGTAAGTTAACTGTAAGTCGTTTAATCATTTCTTAAGCAATTCTTAAGTGCTTATAAGATTGTTTTAAAATATAGTATGTGAGTAAAAGAGAAACTCAGGGAGACAGGTTGCAAACAATAGAAAGGTTGCATTTAATTTGAGGATTTAGTGACCTCTTTGATTCTGGGAATAAGGATTGCCAATGGCTATCTTGAATTCCGCCAATAGGAACCTATTGTTTTCCTGGCAAGGAAATCACACATTCTACTGAGGTATCCCTCATTCCACTTGCCCTTTCAAAGCTAGAGGGAGAAAAGGAAAAAGGAAAAAATGTCTTATCATTGGGTTAGATAGGAAATGAATTATGAGGTAATATAGATGAGTAGATAGTAGTCTCTCATTGAAAAAGGTGTCTTTTTTGCAATCTTGATGTAATGTATTTTTTATAAGGACATGAAATCTGAAATAAAGTTCTTTTGAAGAATTTCCAATTATAAATGTCTTCAGTGACTTATTTGTATTACTCACATATAATGAGTCATATTCTCTTATAAGGCTGAGCCTTGCTGCATTTTCTTTTACATAAGAATGCTTTTATTGCTGCCTTCTACTTATTCTCTGTTCTCAATATTCAGTTTGAGTTTGTTACCGCCCCTCCCCCCCAATCCCTTGCCAGTCTTTTATAAGTAGCAGGCCTAGCTTCTTTCTAGATATAAAATTCTTTGTTTTGTTAGGCTGCAGTTACATTTCTAAACACTAGCCCACAATTTGTGAAAGAACCTGTGTCTTTGAGAGTCGGGTAGAAGAAGTAATTGGATATTCAATTATGTAAATACTCTGAGTTGATTAGATTACTCCAAGAAATTGCTATGAGGCAGTTTGGAAATCTAACAGTATTTGAAAGGAAAAAAATGTAATTTAAAAATTATGTTAATTTAAATTGCGTTAGCTAGTTTAAGAGCCTCTGGTTAACTCTTAGTTTAAAACAGGTTTTCACACTCTTCCTCAGGCCTCAAGAGTTTTTTGGAGGGTCACTGAATGAGACACTGCCGTTAGTAAGAACTTGAGGTCCCCTCTGTTAGATCTACTTTTATCCAGTTTTAATTATTTAAAATATAAGTAAAGCACTGTAATTAGGGTATAGCTCTTTTTTAAAGTATATAATTTGATAAGTTCTGATCCACATATACCTGTGAAACCATCACCACCATCAAAATAATAAACAGACCAATCTCTCTCTCCAAAAGTTCTGTCTTTGCTCTTGGTAATCCTACCCAGCCCCTTCCTACCCCCAGAGAACAAGATCTGTTCTCTGTCATTATAGACTCGTTTGCATTTTATGGGATTTCATGGAAATGGAATCATACAATTGATTTTAAAAAGTTGTTCTCTTTTTAGGTCTGGCCTCTTTCAGCATAATTATTTTGAGATTTTTGCATGTTGCATTTATTAACAGTTCATTCCTTTTTATTGCTGTGTAGTATTCCATTGTACAAATATACCCCAATTTGTTTATCCATTCACCTAGTGATGGAAATTTTAGTTATTTCCAGTTTTTGACTACTACAGATAAAACTGCTGTAAACATTCATGTTCAGGTGTATCGTCGTGTGGACATACCTGATATCCAGTGTCTTGAAAATTGTTTCACATATTTTGTTCTTTGTTTTGTTTTGGTTCTGGTTCTAGTACAGGTAGAAGGGTAAATTTGATTTCTGTTACTCCATCCTGATTAAAAGTGGAAGTTTATAATTATTTTTTTCTAATTTTATTGCACTGTAGTCAGAACATTTTTTTGTTGGTTTGTTTTTGTTTGGTATCAGGTCTTTGGAAACTGTTGAGAGTTTCTTTGTAACTTTCTATGTGATGAAATTTATACATATTCCACATGTTGCTTTATTTTTTTTTAATGTTTTTAAAATTTATTTCTGAGAGAGACCACTTGAGCAGGGGAGGGTCAGAGAGAGAGGGAGACAAAAAATCCAAAACAGGCTCCAGGCTCTGAGCTAGCTGTCAGCACAGAGCCTGACATGGGACTCAAACCCACAAACCATGAGATCATGACCTGAGCTGAAGTCGGACGCTTAACCGACTGAGCCACCCAGGTGCCCCACCACATGTTGCTTTAAAAAAAAAACAAAAACAAAACACCTCATCTCCATTTGATATATATGGCTATTATACTCTTTTTTACATATCATTTGTTATCAAGTTGGCTAACGTAGAGTGTATACAGGGTGCTCTTGGTTTTGAGGGTAGATTCCCATGATTCATCGCTTACATACAACACCCAGTGCTCATCATAACAAGTGCCCTCCTCATTGCCCATCTCTCATTTTCCACTCCCCACTCCCATCCACACTTAGTTTGTTTTCTGTATTTAAAAGTCTTTTATGGTTTGCCTTCCTCCCTCTCTGTAACTATTTGTTCCCCTTCCCTTCCTCCATGGTCTTCTGTTAAGTTTTTCAACTTCCACATGAGTGAAAACATAGGATATCTGTCTTTCTCTGACTGACTTATTTTCACTTAGCATAATACCCTCCAGTTACATCCACACTGCTGCAAATGGCAGGATTTCATTCTTTCTCATTGTCAAGTAGTATTCCATTGTGTATATAAACCACATCTTCTTTATCCATTCATCAGTTGATGGATGTTTAGGCTCTTTCCATAATCTGGCTATTGTTGAAAGTGCTGCTATGAACATTGGGGTACGTGTGCCCCTATGAGTCAGCACCCCTGTGTCCTTTGGATAAATTCCTAGTAGTGCTGTTGCTGGGGTGTAGGGTAGTTCTATTTTTAATTTTTTGAGGAACATCCACACTATTTTCCAGAGTACCTGGATCAGTTTGCATTCGCACCAACAGTGCAAGAGCGTTCTCATTTCTCCACATCCTCGCCAGTTGTTTCCTGAGTTTTTAATTTTAGCCACTCTGAGTGGTGTGAGGTAGTATCTCAGTGTGTTTTTGATTTGTATTTCCCTGATGATGAGTGATATTGAGCATCTTTTCATGTGTCTGTTGGCCATCTGGATGTCTTCTTTGGATAAGTGTCTATTCATGTCTTCTGCCCATTTCTTTACTGGATTATTTGTTTTTTGGGGTGTTGAGTTTGGTAAGTTCTTTATAGATTTTGGATACTAACCCTTTATCCAATACATCATTTGCAAATATCTTTTCCCATTCCATCTGTTACCTTTTAGTTTTGTTGATTGTTTTCCTTTGCAGTGCAGAAGGTTTTTATCTTGATGAGATCCCAGTAGTTCATTTTTGCTTTTAATTCTTTTGCCTTTGGAGATGTGTCGAGGAAGAAATTGAGGCTGAGGTCAAAGAGGCTGTTGTCTGCTTTCTCCTCTAGGGTTTTGATGGTTTCCTGTCTCAAATTCAGGTCCTTCATTCATTTTGAGTTTATTTTTGTGTCTGGTGTAAGAAAGTGCTCTAGTTTCATTCTTCTGCATGTTGCTGTTCAGTTCTCCCAGCACCATTTGCTAAAGAGACTGTCTTTTTTCCACTGGATGCTCTTTCCTGCTTTGTCAAAGATTAATTGGCTGTACATTGGTGGGTCCAATTCTGGATTCTCTATTCAATGTCCTTGATCTATGTGTCTGTTTTTATGCCAATACCATACTGTCTTGATGACTATAGCTTTGTAGTAGAGGCTAAAGTCCTGGGTTGTTATGCCTCCCACTTTGGTTTTCTTTTTCAACATTACTTTGGCTATTTGAGGTCTTTTGTGGTTCCATACAAATTTTAGGATTGTTTGCTCTATCTCTGAAAAGAATGTGGTGCAGTTTTGATTGGGATTACATTGAATGTGTAGATTGCTTTGGGTAGTATTGACTTTTAACAATATTTGTTCTTCCAACCCATGAGCATGGAGTGTTTTTCCATTTCTTTGTGTCTTCTTTAATTTCTTTCATAAGTTTTCCATAGTTTTCAGCATACAGATCTTTTACATCTTTGGTTAGGTTTATTCCTAGGTATTTTATGATTCTCGGTGCAATTGTAAATGGGATCAATTTCTTAATTTCTCTTTCTGTTGTTTCATTATTTGTGTGTATAAAAGCAACCAATTTCTATTCATTGATTTTGTACCATGTGACTTTGCTGAATTCATGTATCAGTTCTAGCAGGCTCTGGTGGAATCTTTTGGGTTTTATATGCAGAGAGTATCATGTCATCTGCAAAAAGTGAAAGTTTGACTTCTTTGCCAATTTTGATGCCTTTTATTTCATTTTGTTGTCTGATTGCTGAGGCTAGGACTTCCAACACCATGTTAAACAACAGTGGTAAGAGTGGACATCCCCATTGTGTTCCTGATCTCAGGGGGGAAACTTTCAGTGTTTCCTCACTGAGGATGATATTAGCTGTGGGCTTTTCATAAATGGCTTTTATGATGTTTAAGTATGTTTCTTCTATCTCGACTTTCTTGAGGGTTTTTATTAAGAAAGGATGCTGTATTTTGTCAGATGCTTTTTCTGCATCTATTGACAGGATCATGTGGTTCTTATTCTTTCTTTTATTAATGGGATGTATCACATTGATTGATTTGTGAATACTGAAGCAGCCCTGCAGCCCAGGAATGGATCCCACTTGATCATGGTGAATAATTCTTTTTATATGCTGTTGAATTTGATTTGCTAGTATCTTGTTGAGAATTTTTGCATCCAGATTCATCAGGGATACTGGCCTGTAATTCTCCTTTTTTGTGAGGTCTCTGTCTGGTTTGGGAAGCAGATAATGCTGGCTTCATAGAATGAGTCCAGAAACTTTCCTGGCATTTCTCTTTTTTGGAACAGTTTGAGAAGAACAGGAATTAACTCAGCTTTAAATGTCTGGTAGAATTCCTCTGGGAAGCCATCTGGTCCAGGACTCATTTGTTGGGAGATTTTTGATAACTGATTCAAGTTCTTTGCTAGTTATAGGTCTGTTCAAAGTTTTTATTTATTCATACTTGAGTTTTGGTAGTGTGTAGGTGTCTAGGAATTTGTCCATTTCTTCCAGGTTGTCCATTTTGTTAGCATATAAGTTTTCGTAGTATTCTCTGATAATTGTTTGTATTTCTGAGGGGTTGGTTGTGATGTGTCCAATTTCATTTGTGATTTTGTCTGTTTGGGTCCTCTCTCTCTTTGAAAGGTCTGGCTAGGAGTTTATCAATTTTGTTTATTTTTTTTTAAAAAAACCCAGCTCTTAGTTTCATTGATCTCTTCCACTGTTTTGTTTTTTTTTTCCGATTCTATATTGTTTATTTCTCCTCTAATCTTTATTATTTATCTTCTTCTGCTGGCCTTGGGGTTTTTTTTTTGCTGTTCTGCTTCCTTTAGGTGTGCTGTTGGATTTTGTATTTGTGATTTTTCTTGTTTCTTGAGATAGGCCTGGATTGCAATATATTTTCCTCTTAGGACTGCATTTGATCTATCCCAAAGGGATTGGACTGTCATGTTTTTATTTTCATTTGCTTCCATATATTTTTTAAATTTCTCCTTTAATTGCCTGGTTGACCCATTCATTCTTTAGTAGGATGTTCTTTAACCTCCATGCATTTGGAAGTTTTCCAAACTTTTTCCTGTGGTTGATTTTAAGTTTCATAGCATTGTGATCTGACAGTATGATCTCAGTTCTTTTATATTATTGAGGGCTGCTTTGTGACCCAGTATGTGATTTGTCTTGAAGAATGTTCCATGTGCACTCAAAAAGAATGTGTATTCTGCTGCTTTTGGGTGAAAAGTTCTGAATATATCTGTCAAGTCCTTCTGGTCCAGTGTAACATTCGTGGCCATTGTTTCTTTATTGATTTTCTGCCTGGACAATCTGTCCTTTGCTGTTAGTGGAGTTTTAAAGTCACCTACAATTACCATATTCTTATAAATAAGATTGTTTATGTTTGTGATTGATTTATATATTTTTGTGCTTCCAAACTGGGTGTATAAACATTTATAATTCTTAGCTCTTCTTGATAGACGTCATAATTATGATGTAATGCCCTTCTTCATCACTTGTTACAGCCTTTAGTTTAAATCTAGTTTGATAAAAGTATGAGTACTCCAGCTTTCTTTTGACTTCCAGTAGCATGATAGATGGTTCTCCATCTCCTCACTTTCAATCTGAAGGTGTCCTCAGGTTTGAAATGGGTCTCTTGTAGTCAACATATAGATAGATCTTAGCTTTTTATCCATTCTGATACCCTGTGTCTTTTGATTGGAGCATTTAGTCCATTTACATTCAGCGTTATTATTGAAAGCTATGGATTTAGTGTCATTGTGTTATCTGTAGGTTTCGTGCTGTGGTGATGTCTCTGGTCCTGTATAGTCTTTGCAACATTCCATTCACAGAGTCCCCCTTAGGATCTCTTGTAGGGGTGGTTTAGTGGTCATGAAGCCCTTCAGTTTTTGTTGTCTGGGAAAACCTTCATCTCTCCCTCTATTCTGAATGACAAGCTTGCTGGATAAAGGATTCTTGGCTGCATATTTTTCCTATTCAGAACGTTGAACATTTCCTGCCTCTCCTCTCTGGCCTGCCAAGTTTAGTGGACAGGTCTGCTACTACCCTTATGTGTTCACCCTTGTAGTTTAAGGCCCATTTGTCCCTAGCTGCTTTCAGAATTCTCTGTTTATCTTTGTATTTTGACAGTTTCACTACAATATGTTGTGTAGAAGATCAATTCCTGTTACATCTGAAGGGAGTGCTCTGTGCCTCCTGGATTTGAGTGTCTGCTTCCTTCCCCAGATTGGGGAAGTTCTCAGCTATGATTTGTTCAAGTAAACCTTCTGCCCCTCTCTCTCTTCTTCTTCTGGAACTCCTATGATATGGATATTATTCTATTTCATTGAATCACTTAATTCTCTAATTCTCCCCTCATGGTCTAGAATTTTTTTTATCTCTCTTCTCAGCTTCATCTTTTTCCATAATTTTACCTTCTGTTTCCCTTATTCTCCCCTATGCCTCTTCAGTCCTTGCTGTCACCATATCTAGTTTATTTTGCACCTCTTTTTAGCATTTCTTAATTCTTCATGACTGTTTTTTAGTTCCTTGATCTCTGCAGCAATAGATTCTCTGCTGTCTTTTATGCCTTTTTCGAGCCCAGCGATTAATCTTATGACTACTATTCTAAATTCTCGATCAGCTATATTGTTTATATCTGTTTTGAGCAATTCTTTAGCTATCATTTCTTCCTGGAATTTGTTTTGAGGAGAATTGTTCCATTTCATAATTTTGGCTAGTTTTCTGTCCTTTATGTGTTTTAAAAGCTTGTTATGTGTCATGCACCTGCAGGCACTACTATATTAAAGAGGAGCCATACACACTGTCCAGAACCTGACCCTTCAGGACGTGTTTTTTGGAGTGTTATGTGTTCTCTGTTGTTGTGACTCTGGTTGCTTTTTCTCCCTACTCGTAGTAATGTTTTGGACTCTCCCCCAGGTGTGATTTGATTTGTTCATTGAAGTAACTGTAGGAAAAAAAAAATTTTTAAAGGGGGGGAATGGCAGTGGTGATGGAAGAGGCCTTATCCCATACAAGGAGACAAATGACAGGGGTGAGGAAGAGAAAAAAGAAAATTGACCAGGCAGAGAAACTGTATGGCTTATTCCAGAGAGAGAGAGGAAAATAAAGAAAAAAATATAGAACAGGTGTAAAGAGAATAAATATGTCTGCTTAAAAAATCAATATCAAACCAGAATAACCAGATTTAGAGAAGGGAAAAAATAAGAAAGAGAAAAGGAAGCAAAAAAATATATAAATATATAGTATATTATATAAATTTTAAATATATATAAGAATTGTCCAACAAGTAAATCAGAAAATCCAAAACCACTAGGGCCTTGAACCGGTAGCTGTGCTGGCCTGGAGGGGGGGCCATCTACGCAGTTATCAGGTGCGGAGGGGTGCACCTCCACTGTGGCCCCTTGTCCATTCCCTGAAGCCCACCTTGTTGGTGATGGGAAGAAAAATAGTGACACCCCAGTCTTTCCTACACGGACTGGCTTCCTAAACCACTCTGTTCAGGCCATTTTTTGTTTTTTTATGCTCCACAGTCTCCCCTGCCTCCCTGGTGCTCGTATGGGATTCATACTTGATGTCTTAAAGGATCCTGCTCCGGCTTTACCCAGTACCAGGGAAGTGCCACTCCACCCTGCCAATAAAGGGTCTCTGTCTGGCGGGCGCAGGCAGGGATCTTTGTCCTTGGAATGGCTATATACCTTCTTCCCACAACACTCCAGGGAGGGGATTGCTTTCTCCCACTGCGGACTGTGCCTCTGAGCTGGTTGCTGAGCCTGGGGCTGGCTCCCCTCCTCCCCAGCTGCACAAACAGGGCAGCTGGCCCCAGTCAGAGAAAGCCCCGCAGTTAGAAATTGGATCTTTCTCTGTTTTTTTCCAATCCCCGGTCTGTGGTTTTTCTCCTACTCAAATACAGTCCTACACTTCCACAGCCTCTCTTTTTCTTTCTTTTGCCTCTCTGCAGAAAAGGATCCCTCCCCTCCGTGCCTACACCTCCCGTTTTATCTCTCCCAGTTTGCAATCACGCACCTATGGCCCACCAGGTTGTCCCCATGGGCCCCTGGAGATGTCTCTGTCACTCTGCAGCCCAGACTCTTGGAATTCCAAGTCCTCTGGCCTCAACACTGCTGTGTTTGAGGGACAAAGGAACTTCTTAATGCTTGAGAGTAAACCCGAGTGTGCTAGCCACTGAGGTCCGACCTGTGTACAAAGTCACGTGACTTCAGCCCTCCTGCTCCTGTATCCGTATCAGCGAAGGAGGAAAACTGAGTGAACCCTGGCTGTTATACTATTTACTACTTCATTTCTATCTTTTTTTTTTTTTTGTCTGCTTGATTTGTTAGTTTATGGGAGATAGTGAAATTTCTCTGTGGATTTGTCAAATTTATTATATATATATGTACACATATATATAATTTAATGTTTGTTTATTAGAGAGAGAGAGAGTACACAAGCAATGGGAGGGGCAGAGACAGAGAGGCAGGGAGATAGAATCTGAAGCAGCCTTTAGGCTCTGAGCTGTCAGCATAGAACCCTATGCAGGGCTCGAATCCACGAACCATGAGATGCTGGATCCAACCAAGCTGGAGTTGGATGCTTACTAACTGACTGATCCACCCAGGCATCCCTGTTTTTATATATTCCAAGCCTATTTACATGTACTTATAAATTTATAGTTGGCAATATCTCCTCAGTATCTCTATTGCTACTCATGCATTTCACTTTAAATACAGTTTTGTCCTTTCTTTTAATTAATAGTTGTTGGATATTTCTTTTCCTTTTTTTCATTTCATTTATTTCATTTCATTTTACATTTCTTTACTGATTTTTTAAAATTGTAAAATAGAACACATGCTAAAAATGGTATAAACCATAAGTGTCAAGTATAATGAATGATAAAAAATAGAGTATCACCAGCACTCCAACATGCGTCCCTACTGTACGTCCTTTCCCCCAACGGGTAACCATTAGTCTGACTTATGTTAGCCACTTCTTTGTTTTTTTATAGTATTGCCACTTTTGTGTATATGCCTAAACCAGCATAGTTGAGTTTTACCTATTTTCCAACTGTATAAAATTGTTGAATCATGTTACGTATATTATTCTTAATATTTGTTCTTTGTTTCAATATTTTTTATACTATTGCTCCACGTTGTTGTCTGTTGGTCCAGTTTGTTTTCATTGCCATCTAGTATTTTTAGATGTATGAATATTATACAGTCCGTTTGTCTATCCTACTGGAAATTGGTATTTGGGATGTTTCTTGTTCTTGGTTGTTGTAAATTGGTGCTATGAACGTTCTTGTATATGTATCCTTGTACACTTGTGTGCAAGTTTTCTAGAATCAAGAAGCAAAGTGGCTGGGCCGTAGGGGAAAACACTTCTGTACACAGCCACAAAGACTGTGTTCTGTACAGTTAGAGGTGATATTCCTATAGGTAATGATGTCAGTGGAGCCTTGAGGCCTGTACATTGTGGCAACTTTAACAGGGAATGCTTACCTTCAGCTTTAGAAGAAACTGCCAAAATGCCAAAGTATTTTCCAAAGCGGTTGTACCAGTTTATACTCCCACCATCAGTGTATGAGAGTTCCAGTTTTCCACATCCTGACCAATTGTTGGTAAGTCAGATTTTTAATTTTTTGCCATTGTATAGAATTTTTATTATGGTTGTAATGTTTATTTCTGTGATTATTAATGAAGTTAAGCATCTTTTCCTTTGTTTACTGGCCATTTGTATTCTTTTTAGCAGTGCTTATATATGAACTTTGTTCATTTTTCTGTTGGACTGCCTGTCTTTTCATATTGATGTGTAAGAGTTACATATTTTGGACATGAGCTACTTGATAGTTGCATGTGTAGCAAATGCCTTCTACCATTCTGTACTCTCTTTCCATTTTTGTATACAGTTGACCCTTGAACAGCATGGGGGTGAGGGGTGTTGCCCTGCCCCTCATGCAGTCAAAAATCTGTGTGTAACTTTTGATTCCTCAAGAACTGCCTGCTGTTTTTTACAACAACCAAGAACAAGAAACAGAAGGAAGGAAGCCTTACTGATAATGTAAGCAGTCAATCAACACATATTTATTATATTACATATATTGTATACTGTATTCTTATAAGGAAAGTAAGAGAAAAGAAAATGTTATTAAGGAAACCATATGGAAGAGAAAATACATTTATAGTACTAAACTATATTTATAAAAAATAATCCACATATAAGTAGAACCGTGCAATTCAAACCCATGTTGCTTAAGGGTCAACTGTAGTTTTGTTTTTTTGAACTGAAGAAACTAATTTTAGTATAGAGATGTATGAACTTTATAGTTTAGTGCTCTCTGTGTCTTAGGAAATCTTTCCCTAGTCACAGTTGTA
Organism: Crocuta crocuta; assembly: GCF_008692635.1. Lineage (NCBI taxonomy): Eukaryota > Metazoa > Chordata > Mammalia > Carnivora > Hyaenidae > Crocuta > Crocuta crocuta. The sequence continues at coordinate 1,255,157 of NW_027528873.1, read as the reverse complement.
AAAATCATTCTCCTATGTTATATTATAGCTGTATATTTGTCTTTCACAGTGATTCTAATATACTTGGAATTGTTTGTTTTTATGGACGTATAGTTGACACACAGTGTGAGATTACTTTCAGCTGTACAACATCGGTATACAACTGTATACATATTATGCTCACCACAACTGTAGCTGCCTTCTGTCACTGTACAATGTTTTTCCAATACCATTGATTATATTTCCTCTTCTATACCTTTTATCCCCATGACAGACACATTCCCTCACTAGAAACCTTAACCTCCTATCCCCATTCACCCATTTTGCCCATACCCCGACACCCCTACACTCTGGCAAACTACCAGTTCTCCATTTATGGGTCGGTTTCTGGGGTTTTTTATTTTGTCTGTTCCTTCGTTTTTTAGACTCCACATAGAAGTGAAATCATATGGTATTTGTCTTCCTCTGCCTGACTTATTTCACTTAGTGTAATATCTTTTAGATCCAGCATGTTGTTTCAAATGGCACAACCTCACCTGTTTTTATGGCTGAGTAATACTCTGTTGTGTATATATACTACATATTCTTTATCCATTTATCTATCAGTAGTAGACACTTGGATTGGACATACTTTAATAATTGTAAATAATGGTGCAATAAACATAGGGGTGCATATGTCTTTTCAAATTAGTGTTTCCATCTTCTTTGCATAAATTCCCAGTAGTGGATTTACTGGATCATATGGGATTTCTGTTTTTAATTTTTTGAAGAACCTTGGTGGCTATACCAACTTACATTCCCATCAACAGTGGATGAGGGTTCCCTCTTGTCAACATCCTTGCTAACACCTGTTATTTATTTTCTTTCTCATAATCGCCATTCTGATAGCTATAAGGTAGTATCTCCTAATGGTTTTGATTTGCATCTCCCTGATTAATGATGTTGAACATTGTTTTGAAAGTAATCTCTGCCCAACGTGGGGCTCAAACTCATGACCCCAAAGTCAAGAGTTGCATGCTCTACTGACTGAGCCAGCCAGCCAGGCACCCCTGATGTTGAGCATCCTCTGCCCAATTTTTATTTGGATTATTGTTTTGGTTGACTTGTATAGGTTCTTTTTTATTTTGGATATTAACTCCTTTATTAGATATGTCATTTGCAGATATATTCTCCCAGTAGTTTGCCTTTTTGTTTTTTTCTGTGGTTTCTTTTGCTTTACAGAGGGTTTTTATTTTAGGGCACCTGGTGGCTCAGTCAGGTCTCTAACTCTTGATCTCAGCTCCCGTCTTGATCTCAGGGTCATGAGTTCAAGCCCTGCATTGGGCTCCACACTGGGTGTGAAGCCTGCTTTAAAAAAAAAACCAAAAAACAAAAACCAAAAAAAAAACTTTTTGACTTACTCTCAGTAGTTTAATTTTGCGTTTGTTTCCCATGCCTGAGGAAACATATCTAGAATAATGTTGCTAAATCCAAAGACAGAAAGATTACTGCCTATATTTTCTTCTAGGACTTTTACGATTTCAGATCTCACATTTAGGTCTTTAATCCATTTGAGGTTTTTTTTGTGTGTATGGTATAAGAAAGTGGTCCAGTTTGATTCCTTTGCACGTAGCTGTCCAGTTTTCCTGGTATCATTCTATATTCTAGGCTTTCATAGTGGGATTATCATGAGTATAAATATATTTAGAGGTCTTTTGACCATCTTGTTTTTTCTAGTTTATTTTTCTGTGCTTTTTTTCTTATTTTTTGTGGGGGGGGATTTTTTCTTTATTTTTCCTGACTACTGATATAGAAGTTTTATAGTTCAGGTCTATTGATATTCTGTTGTTACTCTATTTTACTTATTATCTTAACATTTTAAATATACTTTGTCACGGTCCAATCAGGAAACAAACCACACTGTGTAAGTAGCTAACAGGAAAAATTTAAAACAAGAATTGCCAATTAGTAAAAGGTAGTTAACTACTAAAAGGGGATAAAAGAGGACTCTAGGGGGTACAAAGTAGCAGCTTCAGAAATAGGTACTACTACCCCCAAGGATAAAAGATAGTGAACAAGAAAGGAATTTAGAAATTTAGAAGAATGCCTTCCAACTAGGCTGAGATTGAAAACTACTTTGAGGAGAGGTTTGGCGGCCATAGGAAGAAGTCCACTTGTTGGGGGGGAAAAAAAGAGACAAAACGAACTTGCTGGCTGGTTCTTAACCATGAAGGCCTTGGTTATGGTGGCAGATCCCAAGGATAGGCACCAGGGATAAACTGTGAGGGGTGCTTCGGTGATGGAGAATAGTCTCCACCTGACAACCAGCAAGCTGCCATGGACAACAGCACACCAGCAGAGAAAAGAAAGAGCCCTTCCTTTTGCTCCTTTCGCTACCGCCTCACAGTGTCTCTGCAACGCCCTTTATTGACAAAGCCTAACACCAAGCACACCCCCCCACCCTTCACCCCCACCCCGCCTGTGTCATCAAAGCACTGCAAAGACGGGTTGATTTGGAGCTGAGGATAAGCTAGTTAACTGACACAAATTGATAATTTTTTTAAAATATAAAACTATCTTTAGTTTCCTAAATAAGATAATGACTTGAACACTTTAACTTTTCTCTGAACTAGCCTCATGTCCTTTTTCAAAGGTTAATACCAGCATTTTAGCATTGTGTTTTTGAACCCAGTTTTTGCAAAAATTTTTGGTTGCTTGCTTATATTTTTTAAACAGGCAAGACTTAAGTTAACTGCCATTTTATGGATTGCTTTTGCTTCCCATTGTTTCCCATGTGCCGCTTCTGAATGTTACATTTTATTTCTTCCTGAAATATATCTAGTAGCCATTTTTCAGTTTGATGTTCCCATGTGTTTCATATGTTTAAAATTCCAATTTTATCTTGCAGCTTTTTCCTGGGAGCGTCTTTTGGTGGGAATTACCTGCTGTAGTGATCCCACAGGTCCCCGGGATGGGAGTGGCAACCCTAAGGGCCAGTTGGTGATGCCTGGGTTAGGGCTTCACGGGATTGCAGGTTTGAAACCAGTTTTCACATTTTCAAGGTTTGGGGGTTTCTGTCCAAGTCAGTTATGTGTAACCACAGATTCCATACTTCTGTAGGACCAATTTGGTGATTGTTTCCACCCATTGCTGACAACCAATTACTTATCCTCCTTGGCAGCCACGGTGTTGTCTGATTCAAAACTTTTCAGGCTTCTTGTCCCTTACACGGTAACCTTGCCTTCTGTCTAGTGTATATGCTAGAATTCTGCTTCCTGTCAGGACTTAAACTCCCCTTCAACTCCTGTACCCGGCTTTAGATTCCTCTTAGACCATCATCAGGAACTTTACCTATGTTACTTCTTAACCAGCCATCTGTAAAATAAATGTTCCTGGTTTAAGTAGGACTTTCTATGTAGGAGGAGGAAGGATAGGTTTTCACTTGTCTGCCATCTTTAAGAGGATTTTTTTAAAAATAACTGTTTATTTTTGAGAGTGATAGGGTGTGAGTGGTAGAGGGGCAGAGAGAGAGAGACATGGAATCCAAAGCAGGCTCCAGGCTCTGAGCTGTCAGCACAGAGCCAGACGTGAGACTTGAACTCATGAACCATGAGATCATGACCTGAGCCGAAGTCAGATGCTTAACTGACTGAGCCATCCAGGCATCCTGCACTTGTCTGCCATCTTGACCAGAAGTTATTTTAGGGTTGCTAATATGCAGGATATGATGTATGATGCATTCCCTTATACTTCTATAGTGCTTTACCATTTTCAGGGCATGTGTATTTAGTGAATATTTGAATGCCACTATGAGGTAGGACTAGCAGGCAACATTTGCCCCATTTTATGAGAATTTGTCATCCAAAATAGAATTCTTAGCAGAAACAAATATTATTACACATCTACCGTGTACTTAGCATAGTCGTGGATGATGGGGGTTGAAAATCAGAGTAACTTAGTTCAACTGGACAGACAATAAACAGAAACATTAAATACCAAACAATGTAAGTAGTTGCTTAGTATGTGACCTTCATAGATCTCCAATAAACATTTTTTTAAATATTTATTCATTTCTGAGAGAGAGAGAGAGACATAGCGTGAGTGGGGGAGGGGAAGAAAGAAAGGGAGACACAGAACCCCAAGCAGGCTCCAGGCTCTTAGCTGTCGGCACAGAGCCTGGCGCGAGGCTCGAACTCACTAACTGTGAGATCATGACCTGAGCCAAAGTCAGATGCTTAACTGACTGAGCCACCCAAGTGCCCCTCTAGTAAACATTTTTTAAAAATTAAGTGTTATAAGGCAGGGAATTGTTAAAATGAAAAATACACAGTATTGATAGTAAACGATGTAGGAGGTGGGGAGAGGCCATTTCACTGTGGACTGGCGTGATAGAGGATTTATCTATCCTAGAGGATATCCTAGAGGATAGAGGTTCTGAGACCGACCTTTAAGGGGATTGAGGATTTGAGTAGGCACGATAAGATGATACATAGACTATTCTGGAATAGAGCAGATACATATGAATAGAGAGTAGCAAAAAACTGGGGACCAAATTGTTAGGTTTGAAGGGCAAATTAAGAAGTGGATTTTACCCGACAGACTGCACCAGAAGCATACTAGAATTGATTCATGAATTCAGCCAAGTTGCAGGGTACAAAATCAACGTACAGAAATCGGTTGCATTTTTATATACCAATAACAAAGCAACAGAAAGAGAAATCAAGAAACTGATCCCATTCACAATTGCACAAAAAACCATAAAATACCTAGGAATAAACCTAACCAAGGATATGAGAGATGTGTATGATGANTATTTGTAAAAAAAAATAGAAGAAAAAAAGTCGGTTTTATTCTTGTAGAAAACAGGAAATCATAGATAATTTGTAAGAGAGTAACATGATAAAAACCTTACGATGATACCATTCTTCAGAAAAGCGGCAGTGAAGGCAGTGGGGGAGGGAGAGAGGAGATTAGGCGAGCTCCACAGGAACTTAGGATAACGTCAGAGAGGAGGAGAATATTTGGTTTTATTAACTTTGAAATGCAAAAGAGGCACTTGTTTAAATGTGCAGTTTACCTATTTTTTTCCTTTTAAATGTTAAGTGAACCAGCCATGTCTCAGGTGGAACAGACTGCCAAACTATGGGCGAGGGATTCTGAGGCCCCCTTTCCCCTCCAGCACTAACACTCTGCAGCAGGCTCCAGTGCCGTGGCCTGGGAGCGCAGATGCAGACGCGGGCTTGGGATTTGGTCTGTCTTTTCCTATGGAAGTGATGCCACACTGGAGTCCGGTCCCGGGCCATCCCACACTGCAGTATATAAGTGAGGGTATGTAGCTATACCACTTTAGCATTGTGGCTGTCAGAAAAGTACATTTCAGTTCCAAAGTAGATACAGGAACAAATTTCCAGGCAGCAAAGTCCCAGAGGTGGCAGTCAGAACGGCATAGGTAGTGTTGGCTTTTGGCACTTTTGGTGTGAGTCACTTTTTATTCCTATAAAAGAAGCCTCTTCCCTCGGTCACTTGGCAGGAATATTGGGAGCTCCTCCAGGAACAGACCTTCTTTACCCGCTATGCCTGAGACAGGACCCTTTTGACAAGTCCCAAGTTGTATGTAATTACCTACCAAAAAACACAAAAAACAAAACAAAAACCACCACTGAGGTTCCCAATAATTTATTAGGCATGAATACCCCATTTCTTTTTGGATTTGAACAATTAAATCCAACTGAGAGAATAGTTCTTGCTTTTACATATGTTTACCTCTTCTTAGTATCATCCAGTCATGCACTTAAATTCCACACAAAAATGTATGTATATATTTTCAAATGGCCTTTCTGATTGAAATTACAAAATATACATATGTACACATTTTAATATCAAGGTGGTAAGTGTGCTCATCAACTTCGGGGCAGTCCATCTGGAGTCAGCTCATACCTGTAAAACAGGTTTGGGCTTGTATTAGTATCAGAGTGTGTCGTGGTGGCAGTGTACAGGAAGCCTTGTCTAGCCTGCCTGGGTCCCTGTGGGACAGGAGAACCCATCTTTCTGTAAGGAGACCAGGCAGGGAGAAGGCGAGAATTTAAAGAGGTCTGTTGGTCAAGTGAGATCTGCAAGCGGGAAAGCCTTAAGTACAAGTCTAATCAGTCTCCCTCCTCAATAAGCAAAGAAGCTGACATGTTCTGAAAAGGAAGAACTTTCTGAAAAGAGAGAGTATATGTGCAGCTGTCTGAGACAGTTGCTTGAGTACCAGATCAATGTGATAAACAAAAGAACTCACCATTGTGAGAAACCCTTAATCAGATCCTCTTTTGATAAGTCAATCATTACCTAAATGAAAACAAATAATCAATTTCCTTCCAAAAATTGCATTGAACAGATACCTATTGAAACAAATGGAACTGATCATAAAAAGGTCTTCCTTGGGCTTCAGTTTTGAGCAAGGGCTCTTTTTCCTTTGGCTCTCAACATTGTTCTGTCCTTCTGGAGAGATTCTGGCAATGACCTCAGTGTCCTGAGAAAAGGTGAACTGCTGTTTGGATTTAGACCTCAGAATTTATATGGGGCACCTGGGTGGCTCTGTTGGTCAAGAGTCTGACTCAAGATCTCAGCTCAGGTCAGGTCTTGGGTTTGTGAGTTCAGGTCCTGCACTGGGCTCCATGCTGGCAGTGTTGAACCCTGCTTGGGATTCTCTCTCTCTCTCTCTCTCTCTCTCTCTCTCTCTCAAAGTAAATAAACAAAATTTAAAAAAAAAATTTACAAATGTTAATGAAAGGGAGAACAACTTGCCTATAGCATGAACTGATCATAATTTTAAGCAAGACACCATAGTTGCCCCAACTGTAAAAGTGAGGATAATATTATCTCCATCATAGAAGTGGGCTTTTAAAAAGATGATGTTTATTAAAATACAATAGCAAAGTATTAAACATTCTTTTTGTCTCTCCTTGGCATCTTCCTGATTATATTTACTGTACTTCTACTTTAAGTAAAATCCCATCTCCACAAAAATCTTGACATAATGAGACCCAAGCCTTCACATGATGCTGTATTTACCAAAACAATATTTAATACAATAGATGTTCAGATACTTGTGCAGTGACAAATTTGGATAGATCCTCCACTTTGTTAATAGTGTTTATCAGTTTAATTTACACATCTGATACTTTCAGAAACAGTACACACACACACACACACACACACACACACACACACCCACCCACCCAAACCTCCCAAAGAGGCTCTACCTTCCTTGAGCCCAGGTCTGGTGATAGACTGGTGATCCCACCAGAATTTCTGAAAGGGGGTTCCACCAGTGAACAGCGTGTCAGGTGGGGACAGAGGATCAAGAGTCCCTTTTGTACTTACTTTTCCTAGTTCCTTCCTTCTGTGTGAGCCAAGTGGCCTCCTGTTTTTCACTGCGACATCTAGTGACCTCTTCTTTACTTCTTCCATGGGAACAAAAAATTCAAATCTTTAAGAAGCAAAAAGTTAAAGTGAGCTTTGTATATTTTAATCATTTTTGTTTGATCGGTTTTCCTACTTTTAAGACAGAAGAGTATTGAGGGGAGCATCCAGAACAACAGCAGATATCTGGTGCATCAGTATGACAATCACTGTTCTGCACTAATCACAGGCCCTGGAAGTGTCAAGAGGCTGTTTGCCTTTCCAGAAAGTGCCTCGGACTACCATGCTTTGCAGTTTGCTTCGTGCTTTTGTGTGAGCTTGCCCTGGCTTGCCCCTTCTCTCTCTCAGCAGTGACTGCTCATAGGCCCACCTCAACCCTATCTCAGTTGTTTTTTCTGACCAGCTAAGGACTAGGATGCTGAATACTTAGGTCTCTTGCAGTTTCACAGGAAATAGTGGTCCTTCCCTCTTCTGTCTGTGGAGTAGGGCAGAGGTAATTTTGCGTACAAGCTTTGTCATGTACTCACAAGAGGCCACTGGACTCCTTACTTGTATTTTTTTTGTTTTTGTTTTTTGTTTCTTGGGGGGTTTTTTTGAGGCAAAGTAATGTTAGTTTCAGATGTATAACATGATTTGGTATTTGTATATATTGCAAAATGTTCTGAAGTCAATGTCCATCACTACACAGTTATTAATTTTTTTCTCGTGGTGAGAACTTTCAAAAATGTAATATAGTATTATTAAATATGGTCACCACGCTGTACCTTATATCCCATGACTTCATTTTATAAGTGGAAATTTGTTCCTTTTGACCCCTTTCACCTATCTTCACCCCACCATGCTCTGCCACCAACCACCAATCTGTTCTCTTTATCAACAAGTTTGGCATCTTTGGGGGGTTTTTTGGTATCTTCTATGGTTTTGGCGGGGGGGGCGGTTTAGATTCCACATGTGAGATCATACAGTAAGAATCTTTTTCTATTTCATTTAGCATATTATTCTCATAATCCATCCATGTTTTCACAAATGGCAAGATTTCATTATTTTTTATGGCAGAATAATTGTGTGTGTGTAACACATCTTCTTAATGCATTTGTCAGTGGGACACTTAAGTTGCTTCCTTGGCTCTTGTACGTCTTGGCTATTGTATATAATGTTGCAGTGAACATGGCAGTACATATGTTTCTGAATTTGTATTTTCATTTTCTTTGGATAAATACCCAGAAGTAGAATTGCTGGGTTGTAGGGTAGTTCTATTTTTAATTTTTTGTAGAACCTCTATACTGTTTTTCCACAGTGGCTGCACCAGTTTGCGTTCCCACCAATAGTGCACAAGGATTCTGTTTCTCCACATCTTTGCCAACTCTTGTTAATAGTCTTTCTAACAGGTATGAGATGATATCTCGATGTTGTTTTGATTCGCATTTCTCTGAGGATTAATGATATTAAGCACCTTTTTATGTATCTGTTGGCCATCTATATATCTTTTTTGGAAAAATGTTGAGGTTTTCTGCTTATTTTAAAATCAGACCTTTTTTTAATATATTGAATTGTATGAGTTCTTTGTATATTTTGAATATTAACACCTCAGATAAATGGCTTGTAAATATTTTCTCCCATTATGTTGCCCCTTTGTTTTGTTGACCATTTCCTTTGCTATGCAGAAGCTTTTCAGTTTCATGTAGTTGCACTTTTGTTTTTGTTGCCTTTGCTAAAAGGCAAATCTAAAAAATGGTCAGCAAGATCAGTGTCACAGAGCTTATTGCCTATATTTTCTTCTAGGAGTTTCATGGTTTCATGTCTTACGTTCAAGTCTTTAATCCATATTAAGTTTACTTTTGTGTATGATGTAAGATTGTGGTCCAGTTTTCCCAACACTGCCTATTGAAGAAAGTCCTTTCCTCATTGTATAAGTTGTTGTATTAATTGACTATTGTCATAAATTAGTTGACCAGATATATGTGGATTTGTTTCTGAGCTATTTTGTTCCGTTAATCTTTGTGTGTGTGTTTTTTATGCCAATACCATACTGTTTGATTATCATAGCTTTATAATAGAGTTTGAAATCAAAGTAATATAATGCTTCCAGCTTTGTTCTTTAACATTTCTTTGGGTTTTTTATCGTTCCATGCTAATTTTAGGATTATTTGCTCTGTTTCTATGAAAAATGCCATTGGAATTTTGAAAGGGATTGCATTAAATCTGTAGTTTGCTTTGGGTAGTGTGGACATTTTTACATTAATTCTTCCATTCTGTGAGCAGGAACTGTCTATCTGTGTTGTGTTCAATTTTTCAGTGTACTGATCTTTTACCTCTTTGGTTAAATTTATTCCTAGGTATTTTATTCTTTCTGATGCAGCTGTAAGTGAGACTGTTAATTTCTCTGATAATTCATTGTTAGTGAACAGACATGTACTGAAATTGTTCATTAATTCTAATGGTGTTTTAGTGGAGTCTTTAGGGTTTTCTATAATGTTATGTCATCTGCAAATAGTGACACTTTTACGTCTTCCTTTTCAACTTTGATGCCATTTGTTTTTCTGGTCTAATTGCTCTGTGACTTCCAGTATTAAACAAGTGGCAAGAGTGGGCATCCTTGTCTTGTTCCTTCCCTTAGAGGAAAAGCTTTCAGCTTCTCACTGCTGAGTATGATGTTAGTTGTGGATTTGTCCTCTGTGGCCCTTATTATGTTGAGCTACATTCCCTCTGTACCCAGTTTGTTGTATTTTGTCACTTTTTTTTCCTTAATTTTTTTTATTTTGAGAGAGAGTGAGTGAAGGAGGGCCAGAGAGAAGGCCAAGCAGGCTCCATGCTGTCAGTGCAGAGCCTGACAAGGGGCTCCATCTTACAAACATGAGATCATGACTGAAGCTGAAATCAAGAGTTGAACACTTAACAGATTGAGCCACCAAGGCGCCCTGAATTTTGTCACATTTTATCTGCGCCTTTTGAGATGAACATCTGATTTTTGTTAATGTGGTATTTCACATTGATTTGCAGATGGATGTGGAATCATCCTTGAATCCTGGGATCTCCACTTGATCATGGTGTGCCATCCTTTCAATATATTGTCGAATTTGGGGGTTTTTTTGTTTTGTTTTTTAAACAAATGTTATCTTTTTCTGTTTTTTAAATGTTTATTTTTGAAAAAGAGAGCACGAGCAGGAGAGGGGGAGAGAGAGAGAGGAAGACACAGAATCTGAAGCAGGTTCCAGGCTCTGAGCTGTCAGCACAGAGCCCGCCCGACACAAGGTTTGAACTCACAAACCACAAGATCATGACCTGAGCCAGAGTCAGACACTTGACCGACTGAGCCACCCAGGAGCCCTGGATTCAGCTTTCTAACATTTTGTTGAGGATTTTTGACTCCATATTCATCAGGATATTGGTCTAGAACTTTTTCATACGGTGTCCTTGTTTGGTTTTGGTATCAGGGTAAATGCTGGCCTTGTAAAATGAGTTTGGAAGTGTTCCCTCCTCTTCTATTTTTTTGGAAGAGTTTAAGAAGGATTTGTATTCTGACTGTTTGATAGAATTCACTAGTGAATACATCTGGTCCTGGGCGGTTATTTTGATTACTAGTACAGAGACTGAATTAGAAAGAGTCTGTTCAGATTTTCTATTCATCATTCAGTCTAGGTTGTATGTTTCTAGGAATTTACCCATTTCTTCGAGGTTGTCAGATTTGTTAGCATATAATTGTAGTCTCATGATCCATTGTACTTCTGTGACAGCAGCTATAATGTCTTAATCTTTCATTTCTGATTTTGTGTTTCTTTTTGATGAATCTAGCCAAAGGTTTGTCATTTTTATCTTTTCAAAGAACCAACTCTTAATTTCATGGATCTTTTCTATTAGTCTTTATCATTTCATTTATTTCTGCTCTTTATTTCCTTTCTTTTGACTTTGGGCTTTCTTCATTCTTTTCACAGTTCTTTGAGGTGTAAACTTAGGTTGTTTGAGATTTTTATTATTTACTGATGTATGTTATCACTATGAACGTTCCTCTTATAATTGCTTTTATTGCATTCCACAAATTTGGTATGTTGTGTTTTCATTTATCTGAAGATATTTTTTATTTCTCTTTTGATTTCTTCTTTGACCCATTGATTGTTCAGTAGCATGGTGTTTAATCTTACATACTTGTGAATTTTCCATATTACTTGTACTTGATTTCTAGTCTCATACCATTGTGGTCAGAGAAGATGCTTGATATAATTTCAGTTTTCTTAAATTAAGACTTGTTTTGTGATGTACATATAAAAAATGTATATTCTGTATATTCTGCTTTGGGATGAAATGTTCTGTATGTATCTGTTAAACCCATGTGGTCTAACATGTCATTTAAGGCTGATATTGCCTTATTGATTTTCTGCCTGGGATGATCTACCACTGAAGTAAGTGGGGTGTTAAAGTCCCCTACTATTATTGTATTGCAATTTCTTCCTTTAGGTCTGTAAATATTTGCTCTATATACTTTGTTGTTTCTATGTTGGGTGCATAAATATTTACAAATTTTATGTCCTCTGGTTGGATTGACCTCTTATCGTTATGTAATGCCCACCTGTGTCTCTTATTACTGTCTTTGTTTTCAAGTCCATTTTGTCTGATAGAAGTATAGCTACCCCAGTTTTGGTTTTCATTTGCTTGGACTTTTTCCATCCCTTCACTATCAATGAAGGGAGTATTACTCTTAGACTGCATCTGAAGCGAGTCTCTTACAGGCACCATAGAAGATGGGTCTTGTTTGTTATCCTTTCAGCTGCTCTGTGTCTTTTGATTGGAGAAATTAGTCAATTCATAAAGCAGCCATTGATAGTTCATAGTACTTAGTGCCATTTTGTTCATTCTTTTCTGGACGCTCTGTAGTTCCTCTCTCCTTTTCTTCTCTTGGCTCTCTGTGTTTTATGACCGTCTTTAGTGCTATGCTTAGGTTATTTTAGGTTTTGTATACCTACTATAAGTTATTGCTTTGTGGTTACCCGGAGGCTTACATATAACAGTCTGCTTTAAGTTGATAGTATCTTCTTAAGTTTGAAAGCATTCTAAAGCTCTACATTTTGACCACTGCCCCCCCCCCACGTTTTACATCTTTTTATATCCCTTAACTAGTTACTGTGCTGATAGTTGTTTTTCGTATTTTTGTTTAACTCTCATACTAGCTTTATAAATGATCTACTACCATTACTATATACTTACCTTTACCAGTGAGATTTATACTGTTCTATGTGTTCTTGTTACTAACTAGTACTGTTTCCTTTAAGTTTACAGGGTCCCTTTAACATTTCTTTTAAGGCCAGTTCAGTGGTAATAATTTCTCTCCCTCCAATTCTTTTTTTTTTTTTATGTTTATTTACTTTTGAGAGAGGGACACACACACACACCAAATCTGAAGCAGGCTCCAGGCACAGAGCCTGATGTGGGGCTAGAACTCATGAACCATGAGATCATGACCTGAACTGAAGTCAGACACTTAACTGATTGAGCCACCCAAGTGCCCTCTATCTCTCCAATTCTTTATGACAACTTTCCCAGGTAGAGTATTCTTGGTTGGAAGTTTTTCTTTCAGCACTTTGACTATATCGTGTTAGTCCCTTCTGGCCTGCAGAGTTGCTGCTGAAAAATCTGCTGCCTAAGGGGGGTTCCGTTATGTATAACGAGTTATTTTCATCTTGCTGCTTTTACGATTCTCCCTTTAACTCTTGACACTTTAATTATAGCGTGTCTTAGTACAGGTCATATACTCACAAGAGGCCTCTGGGATTCTAACTTCTAGGTGTATTGTGAGGATGGAGGTTGCCAAGTCTGCCCTCCAGATAATCCAGCCATATCTTGCTGTTAAAATTTTGAGAGAATTACTAACAAATCAAGTTTGTCACAAAAGTCAAATGTCAAGCCTCTCCCCTCTCTGTTCCTACATGGCAATTTTGAAATCCTTTTACAACTGTGTCAGAGCTGTCTTTGAGTACAAAGTCTCTCACTTGTGTGGCTCCAGAATATAGATGGTGCCTGGCATAAGGTGTTCAGTAAATAATGCCTAGATTCTCTCTCTCTGGCCTCCTTTCTTGGGACCACAGAACTCCCAAGTGAAGCTCTTAAAGGAACTTCTTAGTTCTGAGACATGGCCCAAAGAGTACTCAGTGCAACTCTTTTAAAATGAGTAATTATTAACCAAAGTAAGAGGAAATCAGAATGCTCAGGTATATTCCCTTCCTAGGCTGGTTAGAAATGTCTTTTGTCAGGATTCTGAAGCAGAAGGAAGCATTGATGAGATTTTGACCTCTGTACCTTGTGGTCAACTTGAAGTCAAGAATATTCCACATAAGACTTGCCACACCTGGCCCATCAAAAGCAAAAAATGTGATTAGAATCTGTCTGCCAGTCTTGTGCCCAAGGACATGGGTGGACAAATTAGGGTAGCCTTTCACTTGACAGCTACGCTTTGTTGCAGAAGGAAAGACAGGCCAAAGAGCTTGAAGCTTTGGAGGAAATTTTAAGTCCTTAGGTTCAAGGTATATATTTTAAAAAATTTTTTCAATATATTTTTGAGAGAAAGAGACAGAATGCAAGCAGGGGAGGGGCAGAAAGAGGGAGACACAGAATCTGAAGTGGGCACTGAGCTGTCAGCACAAAGTGGGACTTGAACCTACAAACGGGGAGATCATGACCTGAGCCGAAGTCAGATGCTCAACCGACTGAGCTACCCAGGTGCCCCTAAGGTATATTTATTTTTAACTACTACTTTAAAACAGATTCTCAGAAAACATACTTGACCGTATTTAAATCCTTTTGCTGTTAAGGAGCCTTCATTTAAAGAGAAAAAAATATGGGACAGTTCATAATCAGGACCACTTTAGTCCCAATGGGTCAGAAAAGATGGTAGCTGCTGTTTTGCTTAACTGCCCCGGCAGTCCTTTCCTCCCACTCCTGTCTAGAAACTTCGTGCAAGCGTGCATTGGGCTGGCTTGCCAGGCACAGGCCAGGCCCTCAGCAAATACTTGAACAGATAAGCCAGCACCCTAGGCAGGCAGCTTGGCCACTTACGTCTCATCAAAGAGAGGTTCCAGGGTCTTCCTTTTTATAGAAGTCTTCTTGCGGCACGCCCACCTCCTTTCTGGCAGCAAGTAGACCCGGACATATGGGTCAGCTCCGCTGCTGGTGCAGGGGGTCAAGTTTCTGAGTTGGTTTCAAAGACATTAAAGAAAGTTTTAAAACACTGAAAAGACTCATTTGGAGAAAGCTATACTGGCCATTGAGCTCTAGACGGCGTGGAGGATAAAAATGCCTCTCGTCTAGATGATCAAACATCAGATGCATGATTTTGAAAGCACGTGTGTTTTTTTAAAGTAGGGAGTAGAGCAAGTACTTTGCATCTAAAGGACGTAGGAGATTCCCCACTTGAGAAAAGGGACTGGTCACGCCCAACAGTTTTGCAGTGGTTATGTCTGAACAGAGCCCTTGGCTCTGGAGCCCATCAGCATCATTGAGGCCTTGTTATTCACAGCATGCAGCCTTCATCACACCCCTCCCCCCAGTGTATTACTTGTCTCCATCAGCAGTGCCCACCCCTGCCACTGCTCTGAGCACCTGCACTCTCGTGTTCACCTGATGGTCCCAGAGGTCTCTTCTTGGCCCCAGCATCTCGTTACCTGCAGCCGTTGATGAGCACACTGAGGCAGTGCCGCAGACACACATAGCGCACGGTGAGCTGAATCTCCCCCAGCCTCTGCTGCCAGAGTGCCCCGCCGCTGTAAGGAAAGGGCTTGTCACTTCCCTTGTCCTGACCGGTATGGGCCTCTCCCCCAACCCCGCCAACAGAAGCATGTCCTGCTTTAGGAACATAAAGCCAGGCGCATTAATAATTCTCTCGTTCCTTTCGGTCAGAAGTCAGCTCCATCCATTCACAGGGAATTATCCTACTTTACAGTATGAAGTATAGGAACCTTGGAGTGGGATCTGTTTCTATACCATGATTTCTTGAGACCTTGGGTGAGTTATTCAACCTTTATGATAGTAAGCTATATCGCATAAGCTAATTGTAAAGACAGGATTAAATAAGCCCATAGTAAACACTTAATAAATGGCAGCCACTGATACCATAAATCCCACATTCTGAGCTCTGCATACCATCCTCGTACACTTGAGGAGGGAGGAAGCGTTTCTGCCGTAAGGAACCTTCACCAGAGCCCAGCACCTGTTTCACAGCTGGTCTGCACTTGCTCTCTCCCCCCCTTGCCTTGTGTTTCTAGCATACCATGCTGCCTTGCCCGAAGCCACTCTGAAAGGCCAGAACTTGTACAGAAAAGTTTGTATCTACTTTTCTATCCAGAGATGGATTTTTCATATAGGTCATTCTAGAAAAGATTAAGCAGAGAGGTGCATACTCAGTGTTGAGGCTGGTATCTGTCAGGTCAAAGCAGGAGGAGGCCAGGGAGTTGAGCGAGGACATGCTGGGAGCCAGCCTCTTGGGAGGCCATGCAAATGGGGAGGCAGGGCATCTCATGGGTCTGGGTGACTTGATGGGCCCTGGAGAGTGTGGGCCTGGGACAGTCAGAAAGATGGTGGTCGAACTCTTCTTCTTCCCCGTGGGCTCACAGAACCCTTTGGCACTGTCCTTGCCTGTGGGCTCTGGGCCTGTCTCTTGGGGCATGGGCTCAGTGGCAACAGTAGTGGCATAGGTGGTTGTCATGGTGCTCTTGGAGGATTCCTTGGTATCAGACCCAGGGTCTGGGGGGCATGGCAAATTTTCAGGGCCCTCTCCCTGGGCTGGGGCTTTGGGGTCCTGGTTGGTGTCCACCTTCTTAATGAACAGAGGACCCTTCTTTAGGGCTTCAGGTCCTGTGTATGGGCTCCCCATCTCTCGTTCTTCCACACGCAGGAGCTGCAAGTAGATGACAGGGTTATGGACTATGTCCCCCACACCCACTTTCTCCTCCTCTGCTCTCAGCTTAACCTCTGGAAAATGGTTCCTTCCTGACCACAATCCACTGGATTTCCCCCACACACTCACCGTATCTTCCTTAATCTCTTTGCCCCTGGGTCCCTGTAACCAAACATTCTCTTTCTCCCTTACCCCTGTCTCAGTAGTGAGTCTTTATGACGACAGTCCTGCCTGCACTCACACGGGCCACTGGAGACCTGGGTCACTCTTACAGCATGTACTGTTCCTCTACGTAGGGGCCTCCCAGAGCTCCACCTGCAGTCCTGTTCTGCCTTCTGGACAGGGTCCTTTCCTGCCATCACCCTGTTCACCACTGCTTTCCCTAAACGTTCCTGTCCACATAAACCCCTGTGCTCCTACCACCAAAATTTCAGACCTCAGCCACTGTGTTTCTCCTTCCCCGTTAGTCATCAAGACTGTTCCTAGGGACTTCCATTGCTAGCACTGTGGTGGTCAAAATACTCCGAAAAATCTCATTAAGAACGTCTAATAAAATGAAACAAACATCATTTTAAATGCATTGCCAAATTCACAAGAAAGTAGGGAAAGCCACTGGGGTTATTTTCCTAGGGTCATTTATCAACTTTGAAAACCCAAGGGGTTAGGAGAAGAGGCCTTGGGTTGATGTGAGGCTGGGAGTTGAAGTGAGAACCATGAAGTTGGGATCTCTTTAGGGAAAAAAAGCAGTCTAGGATAAACATCCCACCCCCCAGGGAATACTGAAAAGAAATAGGTCTGTCTCCTCCTGTACTCTGGTGGGGGGGAACAGAAAACTTTCCTGAGAATATGGCACCTACAAGACTGCCTTATAGGAATTTTGGTTCATATTTTTACTTTTGGAATCTTGAAACCTAAAACTTAAAAAAGAATGGACCCTAGTTTGTAATGCCTCTGAAGTGCTTGGTTATAGTAAAACAGAACCTCCTTGGAAGCAGGCAGCCTCAACCCAGGTCACAGAAGAGCTCTGAACATATGTTTGCAATCCAAGTTAGCAAGCATAGAAAACAGATACAACCAACATCACAATCTAACTCTCAAGATCTTCCGAGAGTAGAATTTACAGGTAAACGTTATAACGTAAGTATTTTCAAATGATTACAGTATTTTCAAGTGATTACAGATGGAATAGAAACATCGTAATAAAATACTGTGGAAAAAAGGTCGATTTGGAAAAGATAAAATCAGAAATAAAAAATTAGCCAAAGAATTCATGGTCTAAGAAGACAGAGATTTGAAGAAATTAGAATGTAGCACCAAGAGATAAAGAAACAGAAAATATGAAAGTGAGGTCAGGTCAGCACATGGAGGAGGTGGTGAGAGGGTCCAGTGGAAGAATTCTAGAAGGAAGGATTAAAAGAATGGGAGAGGCAATATCTGAAGAGATAATGGCTGACCACATGCCAAAGCTAATGAAAAATATTAATCTATCTCCTAGCTTCGTCTCAGGCCAGAGCAGGTACTTAGTGCTGGGATAGCCCGCCTTCTTCCATGGCCAGAGCTCCACCCCCACCTACCCTGGGGCACAAGAAGAGGTACTTACCCGAAGCACTAGCCTCATGGAGATGAGGCTGTCCAGGCCTGAGTGGTCCAGCTGAAAGCGCTGCTCAAGGGTAAGGTCTGTATAGGGTAGAATCTGGCACAGGGGAAACTCCAGCACCCCCAGAGCACACTCCTGGCCATCGTCCAGCACCTGGGCAGTGGCCAGTCACAAAACTGGGATGAGGTGGGATGACCAGTCTCAGACCCCCCTCCCCCCAACCTGTCCCGGGCCCCATCCAAGCCTCAGTTCACCTTAGTAAGTATGTACTGTGCTTATTGGCCTGGTCCTAAAAACCTGGGACTGGGGCCAGGCCTGGTCCCTGTTTGCAGTCAGGGTAGAGGCAGCTATGGGCTGTATGAGGCAAGTGTGCCAAATGGCCACAGGGGCTTTAAGGACTGATGAGCTGAGCGCCCCAAAATTGTGTTGGTCATGAAATCTCAGACAAGTCATTGTTTGAGCCTCTATTTGCTCATGTGTAAATATAAAGAAGGTATCTGTTTTCCAGAGAACTTTTTGAAGATTATTATTTTTTTTAAAGAAGTCCATCATCATAGAAGTCCAGGGAGGATTACAATACGGGCCACTCTGGGTGCTGTGTAACCACCAGAAAGACTCTTGCAGGGAGAGAGCCAAGAGACTTGAGGGTTCGTCCTTCACAGCCTCTTACCCACCAGCCCCTGAGGAGGCGGGGCCTCCACATCCTCCCCCACACACGGGCTGACCTCCTGGCTCCCCACCCCTCCTGCCTTAGACTCCTCTTAGCTTTGTTCCCAGACCCCAACTTGAAACAAACCTTCAGACGCAGCTCCTCGGTTGCCACGTCACACACAAAAAAGGAGAACACCTGGCTCCACACGGGGTCTTTGGTGTGGGGACAAGTCTGGGGACAGAGGAGAGAGAGTCACTGAAGGGTCAGGATGGGCAGAGCAGGGTGCCAGCCCCCACTAGCCCTGCCCGAGGATCAGACCCCCACACCCATGGCTTGCGGGAGGCATTAGGGCAGGACAGCCAGACTCAAAGGCAAGGAGAGCTTTCCCAGAAGTTACTTTTCCTTCCCTTCCCCGAAGTTCATCTGTTTTGTTTCTTAACTCCCACATAGGCATGAAATCCTAGGATATTTATCTTTTTCTGACTGACTTATTTCGCTTAGCATAATATACTCCAGTTACATCCACTCTGTTGCAGATGGCAAGATTTTATTCATTTTGCTCTCCAAGTAATATTCCATTGTGTGTGTGTGTGCACGCGCGCACACACATTTACCATTCGTCAGGCAATGGGCATTTGGGCTCTTTCCGTAACTTGGAAGTATGCGAGGCTGAACGCGTAACAGCACGAGCACTCACTTCCAAGGAAGGGCCCTGTAGCATCGCCGCCGCTTTCCAGCGTGTGCGCCAGCCAGTCATCTCGGACCCTCAGGTCCTTGAACCGGAAACTATTTGGGAAGTGGTTTTGAAGAAACCGTGCCTAGAAAGTGTCCTAACGCTACGAAGCGCTGTTCTGTTCCCTAATCGCCTGCCCTTTGGCCTCTGCTCCGGAGAGGGCTGTGGCCTCCCCGTCCCATGGCTACACGCTGAGGGGCCTCACCTTGCTCATGTGCGTCTTCTTGCCTACAGACAGCTTGACATAGGAAGAGGGGTCTCTGCTCGCTTTATTCTGCGGGGGTAAGATCCACAACCGTGAAAGTGGTGCCATCTATATGAGACGCCACCCTTACCCTGCCTCACCTCCCAGCCCCAAAGGGCAGCGGTGGGACCTGCGGCCAGCCGCTTTCTTCCCTGTGAGAGAAGGCTACGTTGGTGCCCCAGGGTCCCTGGGCTGCCAGCACTGCGAGCTCCAGGATGGGGCTAACCCCAGGGGAGGCTCCAAGGGATAGACAGGAGGCCCGGAGCTGGGCCTGCTTGAGCACCCACTCTGTTCCCGAAAGCTATGGAGACAGACAAGGTGGAGTTACGTTCTGGCTCTTCCTTGAACTTGTGACCTACGTACTTAACATTCGGGGTGCTACTTGTAAAATGGCAACAAAACCAGACACACTCATCACAGGACTCGGGCATAATGGACGTGGGGGAGGATTGCAAAGCCCAGCCCTTGGCACACGGCAGGCTCGACGCATGGCACTCCTGTCATCCCTAGGCTGTGTGTGCACAGACCGTCACCCAGAAGATGGGGCTGTGGTGACTCTGGGGAAAAGGAGCTGTGACTGGCTTTCACTGACCTTGGTACACCTAGGGAGTTTTTTGGCTCGATATTCACCATTCAGGTAGTCAAAAGGGTTTGTCTGCAGCACAAGAATAGGACAAATGAATGACACATGGACACTTGCAAGGGACGGGCACAAGGCAAGGGTGTATGTGACACGGGTTATGGCACCACTCACCGGCAGGTTGCAGGCACTCTCCAAGAAGACTACGAGGATGGCAGTTGAGTGGCCACCTTGGTCCTAGAAGCAGACACAGACTCTCCCTCACTAAGTGCTGAAGCATGAGGAGGCACAGGCTGGTTTCGGAGAAGCCTATTCGTGGCAGAAGGGAGCCAGCCAACCCTTGAACTCCAGACAAGCCCTGAGGTTGCCCACAACCTAGCTTTTTGTTGAGACTGAGTCCGCAACTGCAACATGTCAGATTCAAGTCAGACACAGGGGTGGACTTCCCTATGAACTGGGCTGACCAGCACTAACAGCTTTTAAGGAGGCCATTTTCCCTGCAGATGGCTGAGATGCTCACAGACTGCTGAGCCATCAGGGGCCGCCTTGTGTGGAGTGAGGCCGAGGGACAGGTTCAGCAGAACGTGGGGCTGGCTGGACGGTCCTGTGAGCAAGATCTAGGGGCTTCATCTCGCCCCCTTCCCACAGCTCACACATGGACCGGCCCCAAGGCAAGTTTCCCCCCGCCGCCACCTTTCTGTTAGGGGGCGCTGACACCTCACCCTCACCTCGGTCAGAGCGTCCGGGCTGGCGATCAGCGAAAGCCACTCCAGCCGCAGGTGCAGCCGCCCGCTTGTTGTGTCATTCAGGACAAACCACTGCAGGTGGGGTGGGGGGAGCAGGGAGAGGAGGGTGAGGAGGGAGGGCCAGTGAGATGCTACCGACGCTTTTCAAGCAGTTCAATTCTGGGACGTGGAGGAGCCCTACTAGGGGCTTTAAGGCAAAGATGATTCAGCCCAGATGGGGTGGGCTCTGGGCTCCAGGGACTGGGAGAGGTGGTTATAGAAGGACAGAGCACTATACTTGGAGATGGAAACAAGGATGTCCATGGTGGGGGGCGGGAGGGGGGGAGGGGGAGCTTTGCAGGCACCAACTCTACCTCATCCACCACTCTGTTCGTCATGACATCCGCAAGGCAGATCTGCAGGCTGGAACACACAGGGAGTCAGCTTAGCTCCGAGAAGGCAGGAAGCAGCATATCCAGGTGCGGCCCTCCAGACGGGATCTTAGGGGCGCCTGGGTGGCTCAGGTGGTCAAGCATCCAACCCTGATTTTGGCTCAGGTCATGATCTCACCGTTTGGTTTGTGAGACCGAGCCTCGTGTCAGGCACAGCAGACAGCACAGAGCCTGCTTGGGATTTTCTTTCTCCCTCTCTCCACCCCTCCCTCCATCTTGCATTCTTGATCTGTCTCTCTAAATAAATTAATAATGTAAAGAAATGGCTTACAATCTTTGAGGAATAAAAGGGGATCTTCTTCATCTCAAGGCACCAGTGGTAAAGCACTTGCTACTCAAGCAAACGGAGGACTGTGAGCAGTGACCTCCCCCCCCCCTCCAGGAGAATGTGAGCTGCTGGGCACACTGGCCCTGGATTTCTCGCTGACAGTACCACTGGCATGCTGAATGGGATGATGATTCTTTGTGCAAAACTGCCCATGCATTGCAGGGGTTTAGCTTCCCTGTCCTGTGCCCTCTCCACACCCGTGGCACCACCTCCCATAGTCATCGTTAACAACCCCCAGGGCAGGGCCCCTCCATTTCCAACGCTGCCCCAGGTGCCCTCCAGGGGATAAGTCTGGTTGGCATATGTGTGACAGGAGGTGACACAGACCTACTACCCTGACTGCAGCCCAAATGGAAGACCCTGATAGCCAGGGGGAAATTAAGTCTGTGTAACTTGGTAGAAATGTGCTTGAGCTCAGCACACCCTGGAGATCAGTTACACACAGCATGAACTACAAGCCACACTTGTCATCTGCAACAATACAAAAACTGCAGCTTTTTCTACTAAGATGAGAAGACAAAGAACATCTGGTGGGGAGCTGTCAGATCGCGTCCCTCCCGCTTTGTTTTGCTGCTTTTAAAATTACACGTTCATGGAAACAAGCTAAACAATACAGGAGGAGGAAGATTTGGGTGAAACTCTCTTTTCTGCCTCCTAATCCCAGCCTCCTGTGCGGTGAGCAGTGTGAACAGTCTGCTTTGTGGCTTCCGTGCCCTTCTCTGTGCTCACACACGCACATACTCCAGGGTCCTCCCTGGAGAAATGAATCAAACCATACAGGCCATTCCCGGCTGCCCCCTCCCCTCCTCCTCCGCACTGATGGAGTCCTCCAGCTCACACACACACAGCCCTGCTCGTCATTTTTAAAAGCTGCAGACTCTTACATAGTTTGGCAATGGCAAATCTCTTCTCTCAACCAATGTCCTCTGAGGCTGGATATTTGCATCTCCAGCTTCTTTCTTTTGCCAGCACAGCTCTGCGTATTGCAGAGCACCTCGGGTATAGTGCTTTTACTTCACAGGATACTCCTGGAGGTGGGGCTGCCGGGCCAGAAGACGTGTACATCTGCGGTTTTGATGGCCAGCCCCTGTCCCGCCATCTCAGTCCCCCCACAGCCTGAGTTTGGGTCCTGCCCCAGAGCGAGCGGCCAGGGCTCCTGGGCACTGGGCACCTGACCATCCAGGCCGGCCCTGTGCCTGCTCCGAGCGGGGACTCTGGCTATCTCGCCAGGACTGCAGGGTGCAGAGCCCCTGGGACACAAACCGTGGGGTCCTCTGTGTCCCCGTAGCCCAGCTCAGGGCTGGGCACTCAGGAGACCCCTAGTGAGGAGGTTAGTGGCAGGAATGTGGAACGACGGAGCAGGCTGCCTAACGTGGTCACCGTGTCAGGTGACTGAGTGCCGGAAGCACAGGCGCGGTGTCCCCAAGCCTGGCCGGGTGCCCCTGTGCCTTGCTCGGCCCTCCTCCTCACCTGCCCAGGAAGTCATCCCTGTCGGCATCCTCGTCGTACAGGTCCACCTCCAGGTCCTGCCCGGGGACTTCGTACACCATAAACTGGAACGAAGGACAGGATGCTCAATCTGCGGGCCGCCACGGCGGATGAAGCAGACCTCAAGCATGACCGGGGGGGGGGCAAAGTCCAGCCCCGCCCCCTGCCAGCTCGCAGCCCTGGGCGGCTTCCCGCCTTCAGTGCCTTTGCAGAGCCCCTCCTAAAGGACGTGGTGTCCTCCCCTGGAGGATGGGGAAGACGGGGGTTGGGTGCTCAGGGGACGGCGGCTGCTGTGTGTTCTGTCTGCATGGGGCTTGCGGCTTCTGGAGCACTTCACAGGCTGTGGGTCCTGCCCTCTGGTAGTAGGGATTGTGGGTGAAGAACTTTGAGTTCCTGATGTGAGGCTCTGGCAGGGGAGGCTGAGAGGATTTGGGCACAACTGACTCTGAAGTTGTCTCTTTTACTCTGACTTGAAAAATCCCAACAAAGCTGACCGTGATGGGAAAGGGAAGTGGGAATTCATTTATGAGCTGTCCCTCTGGCAGGGCCACAGCAGCCCACCTCTGAAGCCTGGTGGGTGTGGGAAGGAGGGGTAATGCAGGCCAGCCTGCACGTCCCCAAGGCCGCTCCTCAGGCCCAGTGTTGCCACGTGGGCGTGTGAGGCCCTCCCTTGTTTGTACCCAGCATGGAGCCTAGAGGGCATCAAAAGTAGCCGAGGAGACCCTCACCTCAAATACCTCGTTCCAGGTGGGGTTCAGGTTCTTGTAGATGGTCCTGCTCCGGAAATGCTGCAGGCCAATGCTCACCTTGGCATAGGGGTCTGACTTGCCTCGGATCCCCAGGAAGCTGTCCTTCTGAGCCAGCTTCTCTGCCTCCAGCAAGTGGACTCTGGTCACTCCCTGGAAAACGCACCAGCCCGGGGCTCACAGCCGCTTCCCCAGCTGTGCCAGCCCCCAAGGCCCGCAACATCAGGGCCAAAGCTGTCAGACCTCACCCCGACCCCATCTCACTCTCTCCGTCGTCTACATGGGAGGCAAGCCAGATACGGCAGTTTTCTCACTGCCACGCAGCAAGTGGTGGCAGGGCCCAGGCCTCTGGCCACTGCATCACAGAACCCTGTCCCCAATCCCGACCTTCAACCTACACAGGAATGACTTGTTCAGCTGCGGCCATTTCCTCCTGTGCCAACAACCACCATCTGAGAAGGCTACCTCCCGGATTCCCCCTCTCTAGAGGGGAACCAAGTTCTAGGCAGTTCTCCTGACACCCAGGTTACACACCTTTGTGGGCACTGCCTGCGGCCGGCAGGGTGCTCATAAAGGCCCCACACTCTGGACTTTGTCCTAAGCCAGAGTGGAGTGCAAGAGTTAGGAAGTACTCTTCACGGGGCCAGGAGGCCTCCTGCCTAGAACTGTTTTTTTAAATATCTGTAGATACATGTACACTTAGGATGAGCACTGAGTAACATGTGGAGCTGCTGGGTCACTCTGTTGTACACCTGAAACTAACACAGCACTGCATGTTACCTGTACTGGAATTAAAATTTAAAAAATAAGACATCAGCAGATGCACAGGCATTTAGCCTTTAACCCAGCAATCTCACGTCTGGCTGTAAAAGCGTACTGGCAAAAATCTAAGACACATATAAGGCTATTTTTCGTGACATCACTATTTGTAAAAGCGAGAGATCAACACAGCTCACTGTCCACCTAAATAACCCCCCGCACATTCACACCGTGTAGGACAGGGCTGCTGTAAGCAGGAAAAGAGGAAGAGCTCTGTCTCCATGCCACAGAGCCGTGCCCAGGACATACGGAGAGGTAAAAGCAAGGTGGGGAAAACCAGGTTGCTGCCATCCATCAAAGAAGAGGCATATGACCGTCATCAGAGAAGCACACACAACTGTATGGTGCAGCTGCTCCTATTAGAAAACCAACGATGAACAGTGCAAGGATAAACCAGCACTTAAAGGGGGGCGGTGGAGGTCAGGTGGAGGGAAGAAGGGGTAGAAGCCAGATGCCTTAAGATAGAATCTGTTATTTATATTGGACTTCAGAAGCTTGCAAATATTTTTCATGACTGCAAAAGGAAGTTAGGGTAAAAATTAAGTGCTAAAAATAGAAAATGGAATGAAAGAAATCAATGTAAATGTCCACGGCCAGTTGTCGCAGACACGCAGAGAGAACTATTCCAACCAAGTTTAAATCGCAGCAACTTTCCAGTACCTGTTGAGGAGGGTTGTCCCCTGAGGACAGATTGTTTTCAGTAACAGAGACGTTGGGGTGAGACTCTCAAACACAGCGTGGGGAGGCTAGGAGGACACGTGCACTGCCTCCCTGCTGGCCCGGGCCTCACCCCTGTGTGGCCAGATCAGGCCGATGTCTCAAACCTGGTGCTGGTGGAGAAATGGGCACATACCCTTCTCCCGAGCCCTGACTCACAGCCCTGAACGGCACCTTCTGTAGGGAGGCCATGTGGCTGTCCTCAGGGGCCTCCCAAGCAAGGCCCAGGATGGGGGCAGGGGGCAGTAGGGCTGAGCACACAGGAAGGCCCACATCCTGGCTTCACTGGATATTGTTTCCAGGGCTCCCCAAGGGATCTTTCCACCACCAAGTAATGGAGTCAAGGGAGCCTCATGTCACAGAAGGGACGATGGGAGTCTTCTAGTTTCCTGGGGGAAACTGCTCACAGTCCCCAACCCAGGCTGCACAGGGGGTTGGGAGGACCAGCGAACAGTAAGGAATGCCACCTGGGCTCTGCCCCTCCCTAGATGGGGGACTCTGGGCAAATTGGTCAATCTTCCCAGGACTCAGTCCTTGCCCAATAAAATGAAGATGCCACGATCTCACAGGGCATAGACCAGGCCACCACCTGAGAATGCGATCCCCCCTCCAGCCTGTCTGTCCCTCAGCGCTGGGCCCAGGCTCTGTGGCCAGTGCGGGTACTCACGCAGGGCAGGGGAAAGAGCAGGTTGGTCACATCCAGCCCCTTCTTCACAGGCACAGTCACGCGGTTGGGCAGCACCAGGTGGGCAGCGATGAGGTCCTCCAGCAGGCTGTCTGACACCTCGCTGGGGACAGCGGCATGACCAGCTGCAGAAGCCGCCCACCCCTCCACCCATCATCCCCAGAGCTGGAACCAGGAGCAGCGTGGGGGGGAGGGGGGGCTGCCCAACAGAGAACGTCCCTGCCCCCAGCCTGCCTAGCTGGTGGGGGTGGGGGTGCTGTGGGGTATATAAACTGACAGCCCCTGACCACCCTCCTCTCAATCCCGCTCTGTTCTCTGAGACATCACGGTGGGGGAGCTATGAGTGATGGCCTGGAGCCCGTGTGCAAATCTCAGCTCCACCGCCCATGAGCTGTGTGGCCTTGGGTAAGTTGCTAACCTCTCTGGACCTGCTTCCTCATCTCTAAAGCAAGGATATTAATACTACCCCCTGGGGTTGTTACAAGGAGTTAAAACACATCAAGGGCAGAGAACAGCACCAGGTGAACAGTAAGTGCTAGCTAAGTGTTTGCCTCCATAGCTCTTCTACTCCCTGACATCCCATCAGAGTCCTCTGCTCACTGCCTGACACCCTCTCCCCAGCAGGGGAGCAGGGACAGTGCCTGGAACAAGCCTGGGGCACAGAGTGGGTGCTCAGGAAACGTCTGTTGATTAAAACAAGGCACCACTGGATCCTCTGCATCCAGGGGACCGGGGTCAGTGGGATGGTCCTCAGTGAGAGAGCCAGTGGCCCTCCCTGCAGGCAGGGGAGCTTCCTGAGCCCACTGAGCTCGCTGCTGCTTGCCTTGGCCAGCCCAACTGTCCCTGCCTCCTGGGGACACGTGCCTGCATAGGGCTGGAGCCCTCCTCTGCTCCTCTCAGGGGACCTGAGGCTCTGAGTGAGGCCCCGCCATGGCCAGTCCCAGGAAGGTGGCATTTCCCAGACCGGCCTCTCTTCGCTGGCCTCTGCTGTGACAGCCAGCTACCCCCCTATGACCATGGCCGGGGGAGGTCATGCAGGCTCGTCATCACCCCTTGGGTTGGGGAGGGGGTGGAGTACAGCTGCAAGGAGGGCACCCCTGTGTGTCCACACCTGCTATGCCACCGCACACACCTGAGTGTCTTCCCAGGAACCACCACATAGAAGAACCAGGCTCCCCTTTCACTGAGGAAGAGCCCAGAGAAGTCACACGTTGCTGAGCAACAGAGCCAGGGGCCCGGTCTGGCTGGGTCTGCCACCTGAGCCTGTGCTCTCTCATTAGCCCCCATGGCCTCCCCCAGGACATCTCCTCTGGCCGGCGTGTGCCCATGCGATTGAGAGAGAGAGAGAGAGAGTGCGCGTGCAAGCGAGCGCACGTGTGTGCGTGTGTGCGTGTGCGCGTGTGTTCTGGGTACAGTACCTGCCCACAGAAGCCAAACAACACTGTTAGCCTCCTGGTCCCACCCAAACTCCCCAACACCTTCCCCCCAGGGCGGGGACAGCTTGATGCCACCCCACTCCTCCTACAGAGAACTGGGTGGGAGGGCACGGCCCCCCCAAGCCCCCCTTCTTGGGATCTGCATGGCACCTCTGCTGTGCACTCACTTGATTCCCGGCGCATCCAGCAGGTTGGTCAGGCCTGTCCAGTTGATCTGCAGATGCTGCAGGGGCAGAGGGAGGCTGTGAGGCTGGAGGAGGCTGGGAGCCCAGGGCCGGGGTCCCTCTGCCAAGCGCCTCACACCTGCTGGCAGGGAGACCCCAGCCTGTTGGTGGCGGGGGGCCCTCTGCAGGGGTGTTAGGCACGGGGTAGGGACACCTCTCAGTCTTGCTCAGGCCTCGGCTTGGGGCAGCTGGGGCCGTCGGGCCCGCCGCTTCCCTGCCAGGACCACACGGCAGAGCAGTGCACATGGTCACAGACCCGCCTGGACTGAAAAGCCTGAGTTACACCCTCCTCTCCACCCTGGTCTCCCTGCGTGACCTCGGCAAGCCACTCTCCTCAGCCGTTTCCTGGTCACAGGGAGAGTGGAGCCGAGCACCTCAGCCTTGGATGACATGAGACAGGAGCGTGGCCGGCCTCGGGCAGTTCCATTCTTGGACTCAGCCCAGCACCTGGGGCCCAGCGGGCGCGTACTCTCCCACCGGGAACCCTGGGCCCGCATCTCTCCCCGGGACTTACCGGCTTCTGAAGGAAGAACACGGTCACGGCTCCCACGAAGGGCTTGTCCACCAGAAGGGGCTCCAGGATGATCCGCAGTGTGCCCTGCAACTGGATGGGCACAGGGGGCCAGTGTGGGACCTCGGCCCCCTACCCCCTGCACCTGCTGCGCCCTGCCGAGCCCATCCCAAACGTCAGGGCCACCTGCTGTTGCAACGGGTGCCACACGTGGGAAACAGAAACCTGCACACAGCTGCCACCCCTCTGCCGGGCACCGGGGGCCTGAGCTAGCCACCGCTGCCTTCTACCGCGTGCCCACACTTCAGGCCAGCCCGGCCAGCGGGCACCCAGCTCCGCTATTGCTCCTCCTCCACCCGCCTCATTTCTAAGCACTGGTTCTACATCACTCCATAAACAGGACTGTTCCCTTCCCTGGGCAGCGGATGTCTCCCCGGGGGGCTGTGCGCACAGAGGCAGGTGTGGGGCCGTGGGCCCAAGCAGCAGGTTAATAAGGCCCAGTCACCTCTTCCTGGCCACGTGACCTCAGGCCTGGGGTCCCTTGGTCATTATCAGCCTGTATTTGGTGTCATCAGCCTTTCTGCAGCCTGCCCCAGCAGGAGCCCACTTGCCCCTGCCCAGCCTCCCACCCCAGGGGCAGGAATGGGGGGGTGAGCAGTCCCGCCAGGCTCCACGAACCTGGATCCCGTTCACGCCAGCCTGTATCTTCTGCAGCTCCGCACTGATCTCACAGTCCCCAATGTAGCTGAAAGTGGGGAGGGACAAAGGGCAGCTGCACCACTCAGATCAGGAAACTGGCCCGGTGCCTGCCACACAGCCCAAGTCCAGGCAGCCAGCCACCAAGCCTGAGCCCTGCATCACCTGGATATGGCCTCCCTAAAAGCCTCAGCCTTTCTCAGCTCTGCAAAGATACTGACGTAAGCCCGGGCCCTGGGGGGCAGCCATACCAGTCCTTTCACGCAGGTGCCTCATGCATATCCCTACCTCTGCCCACGAGGGCAGTGGCCGTAGGCACCACTTGGCCTCCTGATACCCCACAGATGTGAAGGGGGAGCTCTGGATGAACATACTGCCCAGCCCTCTGCTACTGCTGTGTGCCGGCCCCATCTCTGTTCAGGTCTCTTCCCCAAAGACACAGGAACCTGAGTCTAGCTGGCGGCGCTTACCAAGTAAGGGGCACAGGGAGCCCAGAATGGGTGCCTTTGAGGGTAAAGATCATGAGACTCTGTCAAAGGGTCCTCTGACTAAGGGGATAGAGAGGGGCGAGTCTTTAAAAATCTGCAGGATATTTAAATATCTGCTGGATGTCACAAAAATGCTGAGTACTCTCCGAAGAGTGGGGTGGCGGGGGTGGGGGTAGTACCTAGGGACTGTAGGGGCTGCCTGAGCTGACTGAGAAGCTGAGTGCCAGAGACCCTGATGTGCCTCATCTATTCATACAGGGATCCTGTGGCAGAGCCTTGGAGCTAGGAGTGCCCAACAGCCATCATCATCCCAACACACTTGAGGTCAGCCCCCAAATAGGGATAGGTGTTCCCAGAGTTGACTCCTGTCTTCCTGATATGCTCTCAGTGCCAGCCTCTGGGCTAAGGACAGGAAATGAGGCACTGGAGAGGAATGGAAACATTCTGGAACTTTAGGAGTTCACCCTTGGTCCTTTAAAGCACAATTCGAATCTCACCGCCTCCAGGAAGACTTCCTGGATTTAATGTCCCTTCTCTCAGACTCAAGCCTGCTACAAACATCATTCAAAAGAGGTACCTTTGCCCAGCCCACTGAACTAGTCACTTATGTGTCTTTGCATCCTTATTTTCCTGAGGTGCCACAGAGTCCCATTCTCCCACGGATCTCTCACACCCTGTGCTCAGAGCTCCCTGGGCTTTACCACAGGCCCCGATATCTTCTTGCCATACTTGCTCCCTCTTTCTATATCCTCTTTAAGGCAGCTGGTGTGACCCTCCAGATGACCAGCACTGACTTTCAAGAAAGCTCTGCTGCCTGGGCCTTGGCACCCCGAGCATGCCTGGTGCTAGTCTTATGGGAGGAGCTAGGCCTGGGCTGAGGGGTCAAACAGCAGTGGCTTCCCCGGGACCATCCTGATACTCTGCCCTGCTCCAGCCCAGGGTGTAGATATGCTACTGCATCCTCAAACTGGCTGTTCTCACACAGTGTTCACTGGTACCCTATACCCGGTCCACACAAGCAAGAGGGCTCACCATATCTGCAGGTCTAGGACCACCTGCCTCCGGTTGTGATGGTTCGTGTGCGCCTTGACGCCGTTGACCCTGGGGCACTGGAAGAGATGCCGGAGGGCTGGGTCAGCGGGGCTCTGGCAGCAACGGATGGCTGCCAGCCCCTTGCCCAGCACTGAGCTTTGTCCACAACGGCCAACATGGTCACTGCGCTCCCGGGAGGAGGCACAAACACGGAAATGCACACTGCGGCCCCGTCCGTCCTTGGCACTGATACGTCCCTCCCTAGAATGTGCACCTTCCTTCTCTCTCTCTCCTAGCACAGGTATTTACAGAGTACCTGCTCTGTGCCAGGCACTGGCCTGGGGAGAAGGCCAGGAGCAAGATGGGCTGAGCCTGCCCTCAGGGGCTGGAATCCTAGCAGAGGAGACAGTAGGGGGAGGCGGGGGGGCGGGGGGCGCGGGATGAGGTGCAGCCCCTGCTGTCACATGGGGATCTGGGGATTTCAGGAGCAAACTCCCCTGGGGTGTGCAGAAGCTAGTGAAGGCTTCCTGGAAGAAGAGGCATTTAAACAGTTCTGGCATCTGAGTAGGAGTTGGCCGCCCAAGGGCAAGGGCTAGAGGGCAGGATCCCTGGCTGAGGGGTCTGACCCTAGAAATTAAAGTGGCCCGGCCTTGACCCAGCCCTTCATGATCCAGGTTCATGGTCCCCCAGCCTCTGGGGCTGAGAGATGAGCTACTAAGTAATCCCTCCTACCCTGGGTCTCTTCACCTTCTATCAGGAGTCTACTGAGCATTGGAGTGGGGGTCTGGTTATTATTTATGAAGAATAAAAAAATAAGTATCATTTGAATTTGAGTTATGCTGAAGTACTTAGGGTTGAAGTTCACTCATATTTGCAATCTAGGTTGAAATGCATTTTTAAAAAAGATGATGAGGTGGGGTGCTGGGTGGCTCAGTCGGTTAAGCATCCGACATCAGCTCAGGTCATGATCTCACAGTCCATGAGTTCGAGCCCCATGTCAGGCTCTGTGCTGACAGCTTGGAGCCTGGAGCCTACTTTGGATTCTGCGTCTCCCTCTCTCTCTGTCCCTCCCCAACCAGCACTCTGTCTCTCTCTCTCAAAAATAAATAAATGTTAAAAAAAATTTTTTTTAAAGATGATGAGGAAAAATAGATGCATGGATATGTGCTAAAGCAAGGATAGCAAAGGTTAGCAGTTGTTCGATCCACATGGCTCACTGCATAATGCTCTCACGTTTTCTGTATGCTTGAGATTTTTCACAATGAACTGTTGGAGAAAAAAATTCGATCAAACATACTAGAGGAGATTCCAATATTTCTGTTTTCTCTTTGGAAAGCGACATTTGCCAATGCATTGTCATACGAAAAGCCTATCAAAGAGTATGCAACCAAAAATGCAGGGAAAACAGTATCACTAGGGACAGCTCGAGGAGTTGAATTAAAATCATTACGTAGTTTGTCCAGAGTTTGCGATACATGTGGTATGTCCGCTTTTTAAATATATAGTTTGCTGTGGTTTATTTTGCCATTCTTTCTCATATTTAATATTTATTTTTGTCCTGATTATACATTTTTTTTAAGAGAAAGAGAACCTATGAGCAGTAGGCAGAGAGAGTGAATCTTAAGCAGCCTCCATGCCCCTGGTGGAGCCCGACGCAGGGCTCCATCTCATGACCCAGAGATCATGAGCTGAGCTGAAATCAAGAGTCGGACGCTTAACTGACTGAGCCACCCAGGCGCCACATGTTCTTTTTCTTTCTTATAGAAGCTCCAGGCTGCCCGGCACCTGGCTCCACCGTGATCTCCAGGGCCTTGATATTAAAGACTGAGAAAAGCCAGTGGAAGACTGGGAGGCACATCCCACAGGCATCAGGCTCTGCAGTAAACAGCAGTTTGCCAGCTTCTTAGCTCTTAGCCTGCTGCATCCTTCAAATGCCAACTCAGGCATCACCCAATCCCGGCAGCCTTCCCTGACTACCCCACACCCTCCACTCCTGAATTCACACATTCCTCCACCATCATGCGTACACTGCCATGCTGGGGCCCACTAGTTTATATGTCTGTCTCACACAGGACAGTGACCTTACTGAAGGCGGGGGCACAGCCACACTCATTTCTGTCTGTGGTGTCTCACTCACAGCCATGTTCCATAAAGTCTACATGAAGGAACCAGGGACTGAACAGATGAACCAACAGATGCTGGGACAAGCCAGTCCTGGCTGAGTCTGAGTGGCACAAACTAGAATCTCCAGGGCTCAGTCATACTGGATCCCACCCCCACTTAGGCGGCTAGTGGGGCAGTGCTGGTACTCATTCCCGGGCAGGCAGATGGCTCTCAGCAGGCTGGCCCTCATTCTGACACCTGCCTGTCCCCCAGCAGACCACAGGCCAGTGCCTCTGGCTTCCCAGGTGATGAACATCACAGCAGTTCTCTGCCTGGAGGATGCTTTTTTTAAAAAATTATTTTTCACGTTTTTATTCATTTTTTGAGAGACAGAGACTGTGAGCAGGGGAGGGGCATAGAGAGAGGGAGAGACAGACTCTGAAGCAGGGTCCAGGCTCTAACCTGTCAGCACAGAGCCTGACATGGGGCTTGAACCCACGAACCATGAGATCATGACCTGAGCTGAAGTCAGATGCTTAACCAACTGAACCACCCAATTTTTTTTTTAAAGTAAACTCTACACCCAACTTGGAAAGTTGGGCTCAAACCCATGACCCCAAGATCAAGAGTCACATGCTCCATCAACTGCATCAGCCAGCCAGGTGCCCCTGGGGATGAATTTTCAAACATTGAAAATAAGACTCACATCAGCGGGGCACTTTGGGGCAGCAGGGACAGGGCACAAGTGTGGGCTAGGAAGCTGTCAAGAATCAGGACATGATGTCGGGTAGGTCAGATGCAAACCTCCTCTGTGCAGGGTCACCTATTATCTTCCCAGAACTAGGGTTGGGTTTGTGATGCTGATTGTCAGGATCAATCATTTGGTAGAGAACTAACCGCTGCTTTGAGGCACTGCCTCACTCGGTGAAGGTGGGTTCTCCCTAGCTGATGCCTTAGCAAGCATGACTTGTACATCTTTGTATCTGGCGGGCTTCCACTGCTTGGCATCCTTCCAAAATTTGGCTTAAGTGGGCTTATTTCCCACCTTTCCTTTTTGTCCTCTCTGAGCCAGGCTTCCTTAGACCCTGTGGGGACAGTAGGGCCAGGACTCAGGGGTGAAGGGTCTATATGGAGGCTGAGAGGCTGAGAAGGGCAGACGGTGGCCGGGCCCCCAGTGAGGGTCACTCTGTCAGGCGCCAGTGACCTGGGGCAGGGTCTGGGCCAGAGAAAAGGCTGCAAAGCAGATACAGGCCCCTCCTGAGACATCACCCACCTTCTGTCCAAAGTAGAGCTTGGTGAAGGTGAAGGTCTTCAGGTGGATGCTCTTCTCCCGGATCTTGGGCTCTAGTTTCTCCCGGAACTTGTTCTCCATGATCATGCTCAGGTAGGGCCAGATTTGAGAGATGATCTGTGACCACAGGAAGAGGCTCTTGGGGGGTCAGGTCTGTTTCCCCCACCCAAGACCCAGGGCTGTGCTGAACACATGGCCCCAGGGGTGGGGGTCCCAAGGCCCTTACACTGCAGTACCCACAGGCCCGCCTGCCCACCCATCTACGCATCTATCTGTCCAGCTGTCCATCAAATATCGCATAACTACAACAGTGGTTCTCACTCTGGCCCAGGCAATGGGACCCCAAGACTTGGTGCTGTTTTGCAGACCACCACGAAATAATCACTCAGCATAGTGTTATGAAACTTCGGTTCTGTGCTAAAACATAAGCTATCAGAATCAACACTGTGGTGCAACCAGGAAGTGGCAGGTGCCAGAGGCTTAAGGAAAAAGATCACAGAAGAGAAAGTTAAATTGCTTCCTGTGGATTTTTTTCTAACAATCAAAAAAGGCTGCCTTGGGCTGATCCCTGCAGCAGAATGAGTCATGGCAGTGGGTCTGGGAAGCAAGTTTTAGACTGGAAGGATGGAGGGCAGCAGAGAGGGGTCATAGTAATTATTTATTTTTTTAAGTGTTTATTTATTGTTGAAGGAGAGAGACAGAGTGTGAGTGGGAGGGGCAGAGAGAGAGGGAGACAGAGACAGAGGGAGAATCCGAAGCAGGCCCCAGGCTCTGAGCTGTCAGCACAGAGCTCTCTCGTGAGCCCTGAACCCATGAGCTGTGAGATCATGACCTGAGCCGAAGTCAGACGCTTAACTGACTGAACCACCCAGGTGCCCCAAGAGGGGTCATAGTATAAAGATGCAGTCCCCGTTCTCCAGGCCCAGTGTGGGAGGAGCTAGAAGTTGTGAGGTTTCAGGGCTCTACTGCCTCGTCTGTCTCTCTCAGGCGCTCCGCTGGGGCTGGTCCCACCTTCCCGTCTCGCTGCTTTGTTGTCGACCGAGTGCATCTTGAGCATGAAGCTCCACGGGACACACTTGGTGCCCCCGTGTGTGGTTTGTCCACACAGCCATCTCCCCACCCGTGCCCTGAACTGAGGGCGGGAGCCTCATCCCACTAGTCACACATCCCCAACACCTTGTGTGGGACAACGTGCCAGGGTAAGAAAGATGTAACACACGAGGGCACCCATGAGCTAGTGGACACAGGCATGAGCGGGCACAGAACAGGGTCTGTCCCAGGAGCCTGGGGCCCAGCATTAATCCACAGAAATCTGATCACTCCTCTGAAAGCAGTAACTCACTTTGTCCAACTTCTCCCTGCAGGCTTGGAGCTGGGTTTTGTGTTTTGTTTTTTTTTAATATTTATTTTTGAAAGAGAGAGAGACAGTGCAAGTGTGAGTAGGGGCAGAGAGAGAGGGAGACACAGAATCTGAAGCAGGCTCCAGCACAGAGCCTGACGCAGGGCTTGAACCCACGAACTGTGAGATCATGACCTGAGCCGAAGTCAGACACTTAATTGACTGAGACACCCAGGTGCCCCTGCTGGATACGGTTTTTGATCCACATGGCAATGACATCATTGGTAACACAGGACTATCAATTTTTGCTCAAAAACCATCAGGAAGTCCTTCCTTATACCTAACTTAAGTCATTCCTGCTATGGCTGTTCTCACCAGAACAGAGGCAAGGTTCCTATTAGAAAAAGTCCTGAGTCAGAATACTTGAGTGGGTGGGAGGATCCACGAGCTATCACATTTAGGGGACACGTGTGGGCTCTCCAAGTAGGGGCCAGATTCTGTTTCCTCATCTCTAAGAAACAGCTAGACTTGGAGTCGCAGAGCCCGGGCCCCGAGGCATCTAGCAGCAGAGGCCGTGGGAGTCCCCTGCATGATCTAATAGCAGTCACAGCGATGATGACAGTGTTCATGATGTCCCAGGCACTGGGGAGCATTCATTACTGCATTAACCCACACAGCCTCACGAGGCAGGGACCATCATTATTCCTGGTGCACAGATAAGGGAACCAGCTGGGAGAGGTGGGCAGGCTGCCCTGGGCTGCGGAGTCAGCTGGCCCATCTGGGCTGGCGACCAGGTGAAGCGTGGCAGCCGCTGGGGTACCACGGCCCTCCTCTCCTTAGGAAGCACTGATCTTGGCCTCGTGGGCCACTGGCAGGCTGCATTTTTCTCTACACCTCTCTGTATTTTCTAACATTTCAGCTGTGCCCATGCTTTCATTTCATACTAAGTTTTGTTTTGTTTTGTTTGAAATAGAATAATTGGGGGGGGTGCCGGGGTGGCTTAGTTGGTTAAGCATCCAACTCTGGCTCAGGTCATGATCTTGAGGTCTGTGAGGTCAAGCCCGGTGTCCAGCTCTGTGCTGACAGCTCAGAGCCTGGAGCCTGCTTCAGATTCTGTGCCTCCCTCTCTCTGCCCCTCCCCTGCTCATTTGTACCTCTCTCCCTCACTCCCTCTCTCTCTCTCAAAAATAAACAAACATCAAAATAATTTTAAAAAATTAGAATCATTCGTAATGAGAAGATCCCTGAGGGTGAGAGGGGGAAGAAACCAGCAGAAGAAACCACCACCCCAACTGGCAAAAGGCCATCTGTCCATGTACGGGCCTCGTCCCCCACCCAGGCGGGGGTCCTTCAGCCTAGGGTCAGCAGGAGGCGGCGGCCTAGAAGGAAGCCAGCACCTTACCTTGTTGGCCCACTCGACCCGCTCCACATCTGGGAAGTGGATCTAGGGAACAGAAGCCCCAAAGGGAAGTTAGACTCAACACCTGCCCATCCCTGAAAACCCAGAAGTGCAGCAGCACCGGCAGGTTCTGGCTCCCATCCCACATGCACCTCTGCTCGCCCCCGCCCCCGCTCAGCACCCACTTGGCACGAGCCAGGAGACTCAGCCAGCCCTGCCCCGGACCGCACCGTCTGGTGGGGCAGGCGGCAGGCAACCAGACTGCATCAATGCTGGGCCAACACTGACACGACTCCTGGGCTCAGAAGCCCTGGGCCCATGTGCCCGCTTCTGGGACTGCACGTCCCCCACCCCCACTGCGCCCTGCACCCCTCAGGCTGGAAGGGCGGGGGCTGGAACCCCGTCGTTTGTTTATGCAAATAAGACCCGCCTTCCAGGTGGACACACAGAACCCCAACCCGGGCTGGCCCAGGGTAGCACTCGACTTTGCTCCTTGCCACTTCCTTCCTCCTTATTCCCTTTAATGCCACAAGTAATCATGGACTCTGGAGAAAAATTAGAAAATACAGCTAAGCAAAAGGAAAACTATTTGATCAGAGAATGCCGAGGGATAACTACCGTTAACAGGTTCATACATTTCCTTCCAGCCTATTGCCGAAACAAGGATATGTAGTTCCCACAGAAATTGAGGTCACCGTGCCTTGGTAGTCTGCTTTTTTCCACTTAGCCTACATAGGATTGTGTTGATTCCTAAGGTAAGAACTGCCAGTTTGAAGGCCATTTTCTTAGGCAACAGGAGAATGGGAGTGCCCTCAGCTCTCAGGAGCCCCTCCCCAGCAGGCCAGATCTGTGGTCATACAGGGGAGCTTCCTTCAGGTCACAGGCCCTAGCCACTGTGCCTGCTGGGTGATTCCTGCCACTTCCTTGGGTCCGGGAGAGGGTTTGGGGGGCAAGTGAAGCGACAATCCTATTGGCTAACCTTTGCATGACCTGAGGGTGCTCAACCCCTTCCTTGCAAGGGTCTCAGTCTCTGCCAATGTCTGCCAATGTCTCATAGACCCCCACCCCAACCCCCAAAGTTTTCAGGGACAAAGGGGGCAAGACTATACTAGTGCCTGGCACAAAATAGGATCAGCAAAATGGTAGCAATGGCTACCATCACTGTCACCAAGTCCTCTGAGCACAAGGCCAACTCAGGTTCAGATTCATGGTGGGCATAAAAGCTCCCAAGGTCAGGAAAGGAAATGTGTCCATGCAGTTCACACTCCTAGTGCATGCCAGGCCCTGGGCTAGCTCTGGGGATGCCCTGAAGGCCTAAACAGAGACCCTACCCAAACCACTTGCCCAAGAGGAGAGCCTTTCCCAAAGGAGTGATAAGCAATTCTGTTCTCCTAAGGAATTTTTAACAGCCTTGAGAAGTGAGAGAAGCCCAGTGCTTCTGAGACTCCTGGAATATCAAGCCGTTCTCCCAGCCTCAGTTTCCCCAGCTCTGGACAGTGATCCATACTAACTTGGAGAAGCATCTGATATGCTCAGGTGCTAAAGGAAAATCACTGCCTGGTTCCCAGAGGGGGAGCTGGCTCAGTCCACAGGAACAGAAGGGAATGTTAGGAAAGGAATCTTGAGGAAAATAGGCAGGGATTAGGGTCAGCCTGTCTGGTTCAGCTGGGGAGAAGCAGCCTAGTCACCAAACATTCACTGCTGCTGCCCTGCATCAGGTCCCAATGTGTACCAGGCACATGGAGTGGGAGACCCTTTCACTGCTCCCTGTCACACTGCCCAGCGCTCAAGTAAAAACTCCCGCACATGGGGCTGAAACAGATATTCTCGCTTCCCTTTGACTTCACTTCTTCCAGGCAGCCTTTCCTGATCTCTCAAGTCAGAGAGGCCCTATTAGGTATCTGCCGGTTCTCCTTTGGGACATTTAACACACCTAATTAGAGCTGCTTGTCTGCCTGCCTCCTTACTAGACTGGAAGTTCTCGTGGGCCGACTGAGCCTTATTCCTTATTAGTGCCTGTCCCTGGCATATGAATACCTTAATAAATATTTGTGGAATGAATGAATGCAGAAATGAATGCAATGTTCCTGCCCTCAAAGAGCTCCTAGACTAGTAAAGGAAGCAATTAACAGACCATTCCAGTACAGGGTCAATACCAAGGCGCAGGAGTGGGACCCCCACAATGGGGAAAAGTGGCTTACAGCGGGGCTTTCCCTGCCACCTTTGTTCTTTGTTCCTCTTCTGCCCAAGCCTCCTGACGGTACCCCTCCCTCTCCTCCTTCCATCCTGACCACTGCACTCCCATCCTGCTCCGGGGCACACCTCATGTGCACACCCCTTCTACCTACCCCGTCACTCTAAGGGAGGACCCAGAGGAGGTTCTGCACCCCCTAGGAACTGGGTCCTGATCTCCTGCACCCTGGGAAAGTGATCCAGCTTGGCAGGTCCAACGCTGGCCACACTTGGGAGCCAGCTAGACAAAGATTCCTGAGCTGCCTCACACCTACTGACTCAGAGTGTTTCAGGGTGGGGCCTTGCAATTTATTTTTAATGAGCTCCTGGCAGGATTCTGGAGTTCAATCAAGGTTGGTTGTGAGGCATCAATGATCATCTGCCCCTTGCATTACAGGGGCCCACACTCACCCTGACAGCGCAGACAGGGGCAGAATGCCCACGGCCCACACTGTTTCCATGATCTCTTGGCCAGCCGCACTTGTGATGGAAGCTCTGTTCTGCCTTAGGCACCCTGCCAGCTCTCCCTCAGCCTACATCTCAGCACCTATTGTGACTAGCCAGTGAGCCAATTCAAGAGCCAGGCCACCTTCTCTGTGATGGCCGCACAGTAAGTTCTGGACCAGGGGATGACATCAGAGTGATGGACATGTAGGGACCAACTCCTCAGACCCAACATTCCTTCAGTTTGATGGAGACAAATTAGTCATATTTCCATTATAATTGGCCTTTTTTTTTTCCTACTCCAAATTCTCAAAGGTATTCAACACTTTTATCCATTGGCTTTATATTTTAGTTTTTGCACTTAGGCCTTCAATCTGTCTCATATTTTTATGGCG
>NW_027528873.1:1202355-1215445 GCF_008692635.1 Crocuta crocuta | reverse complement strand
AGACCTATACTTTCATTTCTCTCCACGCTCCCACTAAGGCAATTTTCTAATATCACATAACAAAAACAAAAAACAAAAAACAAAAAACTATTTCCTCCTGACTTGTGAAGCGACTTCCCTCATATGTCAGCTTCTCATGTTACTCTGGTGTGCTTCTGAACTTGGCATTCAACTCTATGGTCTGATTGCCTGTTCCTTGCCAGTCCCACACTGTGCTAATCACTCTAGCTTTGTAACATGACCAGGTGGGGCGATGCCCCTCTGTTTGCTTTGCTTTTTCAAACTGATTGAGCTAATCGTAGGTATTTATACTTCCATTTGAATTTTAGAATCTTGTCAATCTTCCCTCCAAGAAATCCTCCAGGATTTTGGTGGTTATATTCTTGAATTTATAAATTTGTGGGAGAACTGACGGCTTTGCAATATTAAGTTTTGAATCTATGAACAGAGTATTTCCCTTTATTAGTTTAAGTTAGGCTGAATTCACATTTGAGGTCATAAACCTTTTCATACAAAAATCCCATACGTTTTTGTTAGATTACTTTGTGGGGTTTGCAGTTATTAAAAACGGTATTTCATTTTCCGGGCAACTTTGTTAAAATTTGTTGCTAGTTCTAATTGTTAAGTCTCATAGATTATTTCTACACACTTCTAATCTCCAGTAACAATTTTTTTCTTATTCTTCTTTCTCTTAAGTTTGTCTTCATTGGCCAGGCCCAGTAGCAGTGACTGTGAGCAGCTCTACCTTGTTTCTGGCCTCAAATGTAAGTTTTCCCATGAAGCATGATTTTTGCTGTCGAGCTTTAGAGAACAGCCTCTATCAGGCTGAGGAAGCTCTTCTCAGTAACTAAATTTCCAAGGGATTTCATTATAAATGGGCATTGAACTATAGTCAATACAATAAATAGATAGATATTGAGATAATCATGTTATTTTTTCCTTTTTGTCCATTAATGTGGTCAACTTAACTGATGTTTCTTTATAATACAAAACCATCTCTAGTTCTCAGGAAAGCCCCACTTGAAGTAATACATTTAGAGTGATATCTTATTTAGGTTTTATACAGTTAGGATTCAAAGTGACTCCTAGAATTTTCATTCTTGTACAATGTTGTACAATCTTGTACCAGTTTTGGTACAAAGATCTTACAATAAATTGTAAAACTAGTGGGACAGGTTTTCCATATCCTATTTTCTGCAACAACCTATAAATAATAGGAATTATCTAATCAATGTAGTTTAATGTATCATACCTATAAAGCTATCTTGGCCTGGGGTGCCTGGGTGGCTCAGTCAGTTGAGCGTCTGACTTTGGCTCAGGTCATGATCTCACAGTTGGTGGGTTGGAGCCCTGCATGGGGCTCTGTGCTGACAGCTCAGAGCCTGGATCCTGCTTCAGATCCTGCGTCTCCTTCTCTCTCTGCCCCTCCCCTTCTCACGCTCTGCCTCTCTCTCCCTCTCAAAAAAAAACATTAAAAAAAAAAAAAAAAAGCAGCTATCTTGACCTGAGGCTTTTTGGGGAAGAAAGTTACCATTTCTCTTTTTAGTGGTTAATAGTATATTCAAGGTCTACTTGTCTCTTTTTGCTGCAATTTCAGCATTTATATTTTTCTAGAAATGTATCTAGTTCATCTAGGCTTTCAAAGGTACTTATATTTGCTTATAATATTTTATTATTATTTCAAAATGTTTTTTATTTATATTTGAGAGAAAGAGAGAGAGAGAGAAAAAAGTATGAGTGGGGGAGGGGCAGAGAGAGACGGGGACAGAGGATCCTAAGTGGGCTCTGCACTGACAGCAGGAAGCCTGATGCAGAGCTTGAACTCAGGAAACATGAGATGAGATCATGACCTAAGCCTAAGTCTGATGCTCAACAGACTAAGCCACCCAGGTGCCCCTATTTTATTTTAAATCTGTTTTATCTGTAGTTATTTCTGCTTTTATTCCATATTTTATTTTCATCTTTTTCTATTTTTAATAGATCTTGACAAAGGTTTTTCCCATGCATTAATCTTTCAGAGGACTAGCTTTAGTTGTTGTTAATGGATTTCTTTCCCCTTTACCTTTATATTAAAAATTTTGTTCCCTTTCATCCTGATATGTTTTATTTCCTTCCCTACTTCTTTGATCTAAACCTGTTGCTCTTTTATGTTCTTAGAGTTGAATTTATTTTCAGTTTTTGGTTTGTGATAAATTTTCAATTTTTGGTTTGTGGTAAGTTTAGAGCCCCTATAATTTTTGTCATAGTGTTTTCATTATTTACCTCCCCATTTTTTGTCATTTCCATGATGACTACCTTTTAAACAATGATTTTTTTAAATAATATTTAAAAATGTTTAGGCATGTGAGATTTCGAATGCTATTTATTGCTTTTTGATTCCATTTCTTTATGGCTGCCACAGTCTGGAGGATGAGTCCACTGGAATATATTGACAGTTCCTTTGTGGCCTAGAGGATGATTAATTTCTATGGCTGTTCCATGTATGATCAAGTTATTAATCATGTCCTTTGTAAAAAAAAAAAAATCATGCCCTTCAAAAATTCTGTATCCTTGTTTCCTCCTTGCCTATTTATTGTTTTCAGAGAAGAATGTTATTAGAATTTCCAAGTCCAACTGTTGCTTTATCTCCTTCCCTGTGCAGTTCTCAGTTGGTTTTATTTCAAGTTTACAGTATGCAGTGCGTATGTCCATGACTGTTATCTTTTAAAATTACTGCTCCTTTTATTATGACAGAACATCCCCATCTTTAGGATATATGAGTTATAGTCTACTCTAATATGAATATTGCCACTCCCACTTTTGTTTCAAAGTTGCCCAGTTGTATCTTTTTTCCAACTTATTTTCAAACTTTCTGAGTTCATGTTATCTCATGTCATTTAAAACTCACCTTAGCCCCTTTTTAGCCCATTTTACAGATCAGGCAACTAAGGCTCAAAAGGTTACTTACAGTCACCAGCTGCAGAGTGCCGGAGCTGAATCACAGATCCAGGTCTATCTCACCACAAAGTCTCTGCTTGTCCACCCCACCCCTCTCACTCCTCTTAAGAAAACCTTACATATATTATCTTTTCCTCTTTTATAGAAAGTCTAATTTAGCAGAGGATTGCCCTCATGGGACCTGAGTCTTCATTAGCAGGCCATGCTTTATAGCTTACAAAGGACATTCCACAGACACTTTTATTTCACCCTCCTCATACTCCATAAGGTGCACAGCAAAGCTACAATTATCCTCATTTTGCAGATGAGGAGAGGTTCAGAGACTAGCTGGTATCTTCCAAGATCGTCCAGGTAACCAGACCGCAGATTTCACCTGCGTGTAATTTGAGCCGAGCCTTCAAGCCTTTTTTCTCCCTGCCTTCTCCACCTGAAGTTATCTGCAACTGAAGTGCATTTCTTAGGGTCTAAGTCGTTTTTGTGCACTTAAAACGTCACCTCCGTAAGCCTTGGTTTTCTCATGCACGAGATGAGTACAATGCTGCCAATTTCACAGAGTTCCTGAGTGAATAAATGAGACAATGCATGGAAGTGTTCGGTACCCGCCCTGGCTCAGAGAAAATGCTCCAGAGGCGGTGACTGTTGTTGGCAGCTGTATAGACCCTGAGGGTGCAGACACTGACGTCTTTGTCCTCAGGTACACGCCAAGAACAGTATCACCTGGGCTATGTGTCCAGTTCTGTCTGACCCAAAGCCGAGCAAATTCTCTATGGGCTCCCCAGGTGCCTGTGGCTCTGCACTTTGGGAAACACTGAGAAGGGAGACTAGAGAATGAGAGAACATAGTGAAGGCGGCTGAGGCTGAAGGAAGACCACAGTTGAGAGGTTTCCCTGGCCTCTGCTGATTCCCCTGGGCTGAGGGATGGGCCCAATAGATAGGCTGCCCAATAGCTGAGAGGCGCCTGTGTGAAACTATCCAATGAGGGAGCTCCACAGTGAGGCGTGGCAAAGGGAGCCAATCAGAGCCTCTGGGCATATCTTTCTCTCCCGAGGTAAACAAAGGGAAAGCCAGGGGCGCCTGGATGGCTTAGTCGGTTAAGAGTCCGACTTTCCCTTAGGTCATGATCTCGCGGTTCGTGGGTTCAAGCCCCGCGTCGGGCTCTGTGCTGACTGCCAGCTCAGGGCCTGTAGCCTGTTTCGGATTCTGTGACTCCCTCTCTCTATGACCCTCCCCTGCTCACGCTGTCTCTCTCAATTTCTCCTAGAAATAAGTAAAACATTAAAAAAATTAAAACAAAAAAATAAAAAACAAAGGGAAAGCCAGAGAGGACTGGTGGCCCACTCTCAGAATCCTAAAATCACTGACCTTTTGTTCCAGTACCTCACGAGGCTGGGAGTCTCTGAGAACAGCGAGCAGGGAGACACCTGAGCAGGGAGATACCCACGCCTCTTGGGAATGCAAATGGCTAGACTCAGGCGTGGGGGAGAGGGGGAGACATCGTAAACTCTTCCTCACAAAAGCACCACTCGTTGAA
Source organism: Crocuta crocuta (assembly GCF_008692635.1). Lineage (NCBI taxonomy): Eukaryota > Metazoa > Chordata > Mammalia > Carnivora > Hyaenidae > Crocuta > Crocuta crocuta. The sequence goes on along the minus strand of NW_027528873.1, from coordinate 1,210,977 downwards.
ATGTGGATTCTCGGTGAGGTACCTCAGAGATTTAAATTCCAGGAACTGAAAACTTGGGACAGGGGCTTGAAGGCTTTTTATCTTTAACAAGCTCCCAGATGGTTCTGATCACAGTGGTGAGGGTGTGGAAGAATGAGCGGACAGGCCTCCCGAGGCTGGGGGACGCGCTCAAACCCTGGGAGAAGGTGACTCCTCCATCCCCTGAGGTTCCTCACTAGGGCTCCAAAGTCACAGCGGTCACTTTGTCATCAAATACTTACCAGCAGCTTATGAACCTCAACTCTTTTACAAAGGGAATATCTTTTGTGCCCCAAGAAGCAAGAGGAGGCAAGTGCCCAACACAGTATCATGAATCCGCCTGGCTTTGGGTACTACTCCTGCTTCTAAAAAGGTGAGCCATGTGGACCCGTAGCTGCTTTCTATAGCCAGGCAGCCGAGGCAGGACATACTGCCAGGGGCCCCAAGGAACAGGGTCTGGTCCTGACCCCCTTTCTGCAGCCTCAGGTTTCTCCTGATTGAGGCAAGTGAGGCTGTAATGCCTATGCTGCCCAGGTCTACAATCAGGAGACAATGAATGCAAATCTACTCTAAATGGAAACAAATTAAGAGCTCTAGCAAGGTGGGTTGCCTGAGTGGCTCAGTCAGTTAAGCATCCAACTTGGGCTCAGGTCATGACCTCAGGTTAGTGGGTTCAAGCCCCACACTGGGTACTGTGCTGACAGCCTGGAACCTGCTTCAGATTCTGTGTCTCCCCCTCTCTCTGTCCCTCCCCTGCTCACATGCGCTCACACATGCACTCTCACTCTCTCTGAAATAAACATTGAAGGGGGAAAAAAAAGCTGTAGCAAGCTTCATCCCCTTGNAGCATCCAACTTGGGCTCAGGTCATGACCTCAGGTTAGTGGGTTCAAGCCCCACACTGGGTACTGTGCTGACAGCCTGGAGCCTGCTTCAGATTCTGTGTCTCCCCCTCTCTCTGTCCCTCCCCTGCTCACATGCGCTCACACATGCACTCTCACTCTCTCTCTGAAATAAACATTGAAGGGAAAAAAAAAAAGCTGTAGCAAGCTTCATCCCCTTAGAACATGGACACTACCCTGACTGCTGTATTACAGGTGTGAACACTTTCCCAAAGTAGGCCTGGAAGATCTCAAAGTTGCCCAGGCCCATGGTCAAGTCACCAGGACCTTAGATACCTCTCTTGCCCCGTGAAGTGCCCCTCTGAGAAGCTTAATTGGATGAGGCCTCGGCCCCCACCCAGGGCCTCCCTGTGCTAACTCACATCTTGCTCCTCCTAGCGCACTTGGGCCAAAGCTTCCCAGGGCCAAAATGACAACATTTTGTTGACAGTGGCGGTGAGGAGAGCTCAGAGAAGAGAGACAGACTGTAAAGCAAACTCAGAATTCCAGGCCAGCAGAGGCCACCACAATGGCGCCACACCTCAGTGCTTCATCTCTAGGTGGTCGTGTTTTACTTCTTAAACCCTTTAGGAAAAATGATTCCACAGCAGTGAGGAAATGGAGCCAGAGTGATGGCTGTACCCGGCAGCGCTGCAGCCTAGGCACGGCGCACAGATGGGCTGGGAGGCCTGGACAGCAGCTCTGGGTCACCAGACCCTCTCAGGAGGCATGGGGATTGGAGGGCTTCACTTAAAAGGCCTGGTGTCACCAGGTGGACCTGGCTCACACCCTGTCATGGGGATGGTAGCTAGTCCCAGGGGAGCAACCATGTACACACACACACACAGACACACAGAGATAGAGTATGTTCCTGTGTCTCTTTGTATTTCAAAGACCTAGACACACACTCCTGTCTTTCAAGACAGGTGCTCCCTCTGTGGTGCTAATTCAGCGGTTTCTCCTCCATCAGAAAATGGTCCCTCATTTCATTCACTTTTGTTTCTGGTGAAGAACAGCCTTCACTTCCTTTTCTCTCTTCTTGGAAGGTAAACATTTAACCATAAAAATTGCTTTAAATCTGCCTGCTCTTCTGCTTAAAATTACCCTGCTAACAGGGCTTTAAGGGAAAAAAAATATTTTGCCAACTTGAAGTTCCATTCAGTGCTGTTCTAAAATCCATAGGCTATTTAGCAACACACCCAGCCTGCAGACTGGCCCAAGGCAACTCCAAAGGCAGTCACTGGCCACGAGAAAACTGGTGCCAGGAGCCTGTCACCATTTGCTGAGGGGGAAGGGCTTGGAGCACCGAGGGACTACCTGGGCTGTCCACAGAGTCTGAGTGGAATGTTAAGTCCCAGAGAGTTCGGTCATGCAGTTAGGTTTGGTAATGCCCAAAGGCTAAAAACCATATCCTCTTGCTTATCTAACTAGTATAGGCATACCTCAGAGATACTGCAGGTTTGATTCTAGGCCATAGCAATCAAGCAAATATTACCATAAAATGAGTCAAATGAATTTTTTCATTTCCTATATAAAAGCTATGTTTACACTTTATGGTAGTCTATTAAGTGTGCAATATGTTTTAAAAAAACAATGTACATACATTAAATATATTTTATTGCTCAAAAGTACTAACCATCATCTGAGCTTTCAGGAAGTCATAATCACTAATCCCAGATCACCAAATAAAACAATGGTGAAAAAATGTGAAATACTGCAAGGATTACCAAAATGTGACAAAGAAAGCAAAGCTGTTGACTAAATGCACTGATAGACTTGCTTGATGCAGGGTTGCCACAAACCTTCAACTTTGTAAGAAAAAAAAAAAAAGGCAATTATCTGCAGTGTGTAATAAAATGATGTACACCTTAAAAGACCAAAAAATGTAGGGGCACTTGGATGGCTCAGTCAGTTAAACGCCTGACTTCAGCTCAGGTCATCATCTCACCATTTGTGAGTTCCAGCCCTGCATTGTGCTCTGTGCTGACAGTATGGAGCCTGCTTAGGATTCTCTCCCTCCCTCCCTCTGCCCCTCCCCTACTTGTGCATGCACGCGAACTCTCTCTCTTCATTAATAAACTTTTTTTTTAAAAAGACTAAAACATGCAGTATCAATGCTGATAAGGCCATGGTGAAGTGGGAATGAGAATCTTTAAGTTGTTCCCAAGCCTTGACGTATCAGTTTAACATGTAGGAATCTATAGTAAGGAACTTGAGAAACACAGACTAAGGTTCACGCAACATTCATGGAACAGATTTTTACCGAGAGCCTACTATGTACTAGGTGCCAGCGGAGGAACTGAGGGTACAGACCGGAGCAGGAAACACACCTTGCCTTAAAAGAGCATTCAGTCTGGAAGAAAAGTCAGATGCAAAAATAGGTAGTCCAGAAAAATGCAAGTCCAGAAAGGAAGTGGGGTGACACAGGCTCAGGGTGCTATGGGGGCCTGAGGAGCAGTGTCAGAGAGCAGGGAGCCTGAGCTTGGACTTGATGGAAAGGTCAAGGGAGCCTCTGGCAGCCCAGAGGGAGAAATTCCAGACAGAAACAGGTAACACCCCCCACCTCTGCTAGCTACACAAATAGGACACCCCTGGAAATAACTGAGACAATCAACGCTAGAGAAATAATTAAGCAGTATAGGCTATGTTCACATTAAGGATATTATAATCCTTAAGCATGATTTTGGAGAATGTAATAGAATGTTAATAGAAAAAAATAAGAAAGAAGGGGTACAATTTTTTTCAACTGTGTTCATATATTTTCTATGCAAAAGAAGTATACACAAATAGAATAATGTTATCTCGGGTTAGAGGGACTGTAAATGCTGGATCTAATTCTTTCAGGCCATTTCCAAACATTCTACAACGGGAATACTTCCGCTTTTACAACCAGAAAAAAGATGTTTAACCCCTTTTTATTACCAGTGACTTAAAAAAGTAAACGCAACATGGGCAAAGGAATGGAGTGTGCGACTCTGGGGTTTTGAAACATCCTGTATTTTCCTGCCTCTTTCCTCTGAATGTCTGGAGGACTCCCGGCACCCTGTGATGGGGCTTCCCCCGAGCTCCTAGAGAGAGAGGGCTTGCCGTGTAGCCTGAGGGGGTCACCTCTCAGACCCTCAGCTTGAAAGACAGAGTAAAGAGAACGGGGCTTTCCCCTTTAATAGCACCCACTGGGACAGAAAACACCTTTTAACTCTTCACTATTTGCAGTAAAGGAGGAGGGAGGAGGAAATCACTTCCCTCAGGCACATGTGAACACTTTGGGGCTGTAAGCTCTAAGTTTCCTGACATGAAAAACCAGGAAACTCTCCCAGGAGAAGTAAATGAAGGGAGGGGAAGGAGGGTCAGGAAGGAGGAAGGGAAGGCTAGGCCCAGTCTTCTCTGTGTAGCTGGGTTGTGACCTTCAGGGGGCAACTCACACCCTCCAGAGGTCCCCCCAGTGTCACTGGGAACATTCCCACTGAAGTACCAGCTCAACCTGCCGTCAAGCCAGAGCCAGGAAGCCAATGGAAGCTGGTGACCAGCTCTTTACACTTCCTGCCCACTGGACAGGGGGCCACGACAGAGGAGCAGGGCGATGGCTGTCCCCTGCCTTGGCCCGGATCCTTGTCTACCACGTGACCTCCCCATTACTAAGGTCCTTAGGTACTTGGCTGGGAGAAAAGATTGCTGTGGACACTTCTGTCACAGAAGCATTCAGCCCCTTCTACATAAAGCAATGGGCAGTCTCGTGTGAGTTAGGGTATCATAAGTTGCTGTCCCAGAATCTTCCCCCGGAATGAGACTATGAGCTCAACTGACCAAACCTGCCCACAGTTCCCATCCTTTTCCTCAGCCAGCATCACCAAAGTGTTGCCTCGTGGGCCACTTCCAGCCTGGGTCAGATCCCCTGCCCCAGGCTTTCTCGGAGCCTGCCCGGCCACCTCACAGGACTGATCACACTGTATCAGGAAACACTGTTCTAGCGGGTCTGAGTCACCATCTAGACCCAGGGTTCCTTGAGGGCGGGGACCACATGTCACTCATATCATTAGTCAGCCTGCACACTGTGCCTGACGCACTGTGAGCCCTCCATGCATGTTTCCAGACTGAGTATAGGAATGAACACACAGATGCTGGAGATCCCTGTGCTGGGCCTGGAGGGGTGGACGCCCACGTTCTGTCCCCCTTATTGCCCAACCCTGGCCGGAGACGTGGTAAGTCCATGAAGCATCACTAAGACATGGGGCAGAGACTCAAGGGGCATGACTAAAACATGCAGTGCCGCCTCCTTCCTGAGGACAAGCCTGACTCCAAGCCATACGCATGACCTCACGGAGCTGCAGGGACCCCACAAATAAGTCCCCTAACTCCAGGCAGATGTTTAAGACCATCTCCCACAGCACTGGCTCCAAGAATTGAGCTCATCAGCTCAGAGCTGTCATTGCATTACTTCCTCTAACAACAGTATCAGTACGGGACAGAGGGACAGACCACAGCGCCTGGGCCCTGGAAGACTGCTGCTCCACCCACAGAAGGTCGGTCAAACTCAGCCCCAGGAAAGCAAAGCACTCAACCCTCGTCCTTGGCCTGAATGATGGGTAGGGACGCCCTGAGGGCAGCATCCTGGGGTCACTGCCGGGAGCCCTGGAATGCTCACTGCTTTGCGTGAACTGATTTCCCCGCCGCTGGTCTCAGCTGATGTCCCCAGGGCACACCCAGTTAGATGACGGGTAGGCAAGAAAGACTGCGGAACCGGGTCCTGTGGGCGGGTGGCACTACAGAAAAGCCAACCTGGGACTGATTCATGATGACAGCCTCCTACAGCTGAGAAGACTCCACGGGACATCTCCTGGAGCCTCGTCATTTTCAGAGGGGAACCAGGGACCCAGACAGGGGACCGTCTCAAGCTCTCCCAGCGAATGAGCATCAGACTCCAAGTCCCCACCAGCCACCACATCACCTCAGCCCCCTCCCCCATCCCAGTGGATACTGAGGGTTAATTGTTTCTAACAAAGCTGCCAACTGATTGCTATCAGCTGGCAGGAGAGCAAGTCTGGCTAGACGGGGAGACCCAGAGAGACAAAACGCCAGGCCTCCCGACAGCTCTTCCCCCACTCTGCTCAGTCCCAGGTTCTCATTCCTGAAACCTGGAGCCACACAGGTCCTCATGGAGGTTCCCTCAGCACGCCAGCACAGTGGTGACAGGCACAACACACCTCTCATAAACCAGTCAGGTTTACCGGGTTACCAAGTACAGGACAAGGTGCTTGTTTGATGAATATTCATCAAACATGAACATTCATGCTTGATGAATAACATGAAAGGGCACGGGGCGCTGAAGGAGCAACCTGGTGTACAAGGTCAGGGGGGCAACTGGCCAAGCTTCACCCAGGGGCTAGGCCGCGAGGGGCGGCAGGTCAGCGAAGGGACCCTGTGAAGTGTCTTGAGCCCAGAGCATGAAGATCAGAACGGGAACGGCTTCTGCAGTGCGGCCGCTGGAACTCAAGGGCCTGTGGGAGCACATCCTGGAAAGAGCCGGGTCCAGGATGGAGTCTCACTTCCACGTTCCACCTGCAGGCTCTCCCATCGGCAGCCACTGCGGGTTTGCCAGCTCTGCAGCACCAAGGACTCCATTTTTGTCACTGTCCGGTCCACAGACCCCAGCCCTGGCAAGGTGGGCTAATGGAAGGGGCTCCTCATTCCTTGAAAAATATATCTAAAAACTGTGTGCAAGATATATATATATAAAACAGTCGTACATGAACAGCGAGTGGGAGCCATTTCTCTGTTCAGAGGATGTGCGGTGGGGGCAGCTCGGCCTGCTCTCTCCCAGTGGCCAGGCCACGTTCACAGGCCAAGAAGATCCCTGGATTCTTCACTGGTGACCCCTTGCAAAGCAGAAGAATCCTTTCTTCCAGCTCTCTCTTCCCTGGAAGGGACTCAGAGGAAAGTCAGCTCTGGGTGAAGCTTGACCAGAACAACCGCCTTTTACAGGCGGGGGACACTGAAGCTCGGTGGGGAAAGGAATCTCTAAGATCACCTGGAGGCAGCAGCTGGGGGCAGTGTGTTGCGGAGGAGTGTCACAGGGTAGGAAACTCTGCTCCAATGGGAACTAAAAATGCCCATGATGGCCTGGCAGGGAAGACTCGCTCCAGTTCCTGGTCTGGGCCTCCTCTACCCACTCACAAGGGCTTGGTGCAAATTAGAACACAGTGCGCTTTCCTAGCAGCCTGTGGGCTGGATTCCCCACACCCTCCCTTCAAGACCCTCAACTTTTCTTCAGCTTCCCCCAACTGTTGGTTTGCTGTTAATTTGTAAAAAATATTTCTTGATACCAAAGGAGGTCATAAGCCATCGACTTCACTTCTATGCAAGGAAATCAGTTCTCAAAACAGGGAAGAAGGCACCCTGACAGGTCCATATACAAGGATAAAGACCCCGATGCTCTGAAACCATGGGCAAGGGTCACACTGCCCCCACCATGCCCAGAGCCATGTCTCTGTCTTCATAAACAGCATGCATTCCTCAGGAGACAGGGACAGAGTATTCAACCAAGAAGCTTCCAGGTTTTCCACATCATCTCCTGGTTTGGCAGCCTTCACAAGACAGGGTGAAAAGCCCACACCTGCAGCTAGTTGCTCTACACAGGTGTTCCCACAGACAACCAACCTCCCCGGACCTGCTTCTCATTCTGGATGCCCAGCTCCCCAGATTAGAAAACACTCTGGAAGATTCCTGGAGCCCTCCCTCACACTGATCTAGAGGCCACCAAGCACCCAGAGCCCCACTCTTACACATCTCCCTCCTCCTCCTCGGTCCTCACTACCACCATCTTGGCTTAAGTCAACTTCTCATCTGGTCTCTCTTCTCTAGCTTCATTCCTCCCCGCTACGCTGCTTTTTACAGGGTCTTTCCAAAGCCTTCCACAGGCTCCTAGTGGCCTTCAGAATCAGGCCAACCTCCATCAAGCCGTCTCAGTTTGGCCCCTGTCCATCAACTCCCACCACACTATCCTGCCAAACCAAGCCAAACTGTATGGTGCTCCCTCATATACTGGCCACTCCATGCCTCCATGATGGGCTCTAAAGCCTCCCCCAGCTTGGAATCCCCTTTCCAGCACCACTGCCTCAATCCAAAAGGCAATCCATGTCCTGGCCCACCAAATTGGCCAGCCAACCCAGCCAGGGGAGCCTGGAGAATGCAAGTGAGGCCAGGCTCCTCCCAGGACCCTGCCAAGGCAATGAGAGGCTGTGGTCTGGGGACATTTTTATATGGAAATCAAGCAGGATGTCTTCTGCTCCCCGCTTTCAACCCTGGGCTGGACCCTGGTCAGACTATCTCTGGCTCCCCTGAGACCCTCTATGGCAATTATCTACATGCATCCACTTCCTGCCCCAGACTGGCCTCTTGGAAGGAGACACACCATCAACTTCCTCTGTGTGCCCCTAGACCCAGCCGGGTCAGCCCTGGGGTGTGGTTGATGAGGTGAGCTAGCTTCCGGTGTTGTCTCACCCCTCAGGTTGAGCTCCCCGTTGGCTAGTGTCATGTTTTGCCCCTGGTGTTCATGTGCAGGGGGGCAGGTGATAGTGGTTGGGGCATGTCAGTGTCCCCACAGGATCTGATTCTTGCCTCAACTTCAGAAACATTACCTTTGGCATACAACTAAGTGTCTAGAGCCTTCCCTAATATAAGAAGGGGCAGAAAGGGAGGGCTGTCTTTTGGTGAGGACTCACCAGCCG
>NW_027528873.1:1162323-1202264 GCF_008692635.1 Crocuta crocuta | reverse complement strand
GGGGGGCCCCCCCCGCCCCCCCCCCCCCCCCACCATGGACTAAAGCCATCATGGGCTCACAACAGAAGTCAGACAGGCATGCAGGACTCCCTCAACAATGATCCAGGAGTGTGGATAGGTCTAGGCCTGCTTTCCCGGCCCACATCTTTCAGGATCACAAGCCCCCAAAGAACAATCAGGATAATCAAGTTTGGGAGACAGGACACAAATACTGTTCCCATGGCTGCTACTGTAGGAAAGCTGTCATTGTGATTATTGTGCACCCTTAGCAGGAGGTTTGGGCCCCCTCATTCTCAATATATGTGAACCAATTTACAAAATGGTACTGTCAATCCATATATTAAGTATCAGTGTTATGAACTGAACCATAGTCCCCCAAACTCATATGTTGAAGTCCTAACCACCAGGACCCCAGAATGTGACTGTTTTTGGAAAGAGGGCCCTTAAATAGGTGATTAAGTTATATGTGGTCATTAGGGTGGACCCTAAGCCAATGTGACTGGTGACTTTAAAGGAGGAGGAAATTGGGGGGCACCTGTGTGGCTCAGTCGATTAAGTGTCTGACTCTTGATACTCTTGATTTTGGTTCAGGTCATATCTCACAATTCATGAGTTTGAGCCCCCATCAGGCTCTGTGCTGACAGCATGGAGCCTCCTTGGGATTCTCTCCCTCCCCTCTCTCTGTCCCTCCCCTGCTCGCTTGCACATGTACACTGTCTCTCTCAAAATAAACTTTAAAAAAAAGGAAATTTGTACACATATATATACAGAGGGAAGACCATATGAAGACATGGTGTAGACAGCCATCTACAAGCCAAAGAGAAGCCTCAGAAAAAGTAAACCCTGCTGACAATTTGATCTTGATGAATTTCTGTTGTTTGTGTGTCTGGGTGTGTGTGTGTTTCTGTGTCTGTGGTACTTTGTTATAGCAACCCTAGCAAACTAATATAGTAAGGCTTAATTTCTCTCTTGTTTTAAAGATAAATACAAACAGATCTTTCTAATAGAAAGAAGCACTTTGAAGGCTACTGTCATGGCCTGCCTGAATTTTAAAATACAGGCTTCAGGCCAGAGGAAAAGAGGGGTCTGAGGGCCTCTGGACATCTCCCCTGTGGACCTGAGTGTATCTGGAAGAATCAGAGAAGCACCCAGAGGGGTAGGTTTGCCACAAACCAAGCCTTAGACCGAACGCCTCTGTTGCGGGTACTTCCCAAACTCATCAGATCCCAAGATTCACCCAGGTGCCTTAGTCCCATCTGGTAGTTGCCAGGTGGGGCTCTGAACTTGTTTTTCTTAAGTGGGCCAGGTGATTCTCAGGATCATAAGCATTTGAGAAACCGTAGTCCAGGCCGTTCCATACCAGGAGGTGGGTGTGTAGTTGTAGAGTGTGAATATGTGCATGTGTCTGGGCAAGTCTGAGCATCCCTACCAGATGGAGGCAGGGAGAGAAGCTGGCGATCCAGCCTCCAACCCCATCCCGTCAATCCCATCTCTGGCTCGGCCCCCTCCCTCTGTCCGGACCTCTGCCGCGGTAACTAGGCCGCAGTTTCTGTCATTGCTGCATTGGCGGATCCATTTTCCGCCTTGCGTTCTTTCTTTGAGTTAACAAGTGGGTGGAAGAAATAAATGCCTTCTGCTTCCATCCTGAGTAACTTTGCAAAGTCCCAGACGCCCTTGTTTTTTCATTTTCCTGGGTGTGGCCCGCCCGTGACTTTTCTCCCAGGCTCTGAGCCCATAAGTGAAACCTCAGTTCCCCGTTGCCCACGCTGCCCGGCCAGAGGTGGGGATTAGGCTGAGGGCCGCCGCCGCGAGGGGTCTGTGAGCCAGGCTTGGTGGGACTCAAGGTGTTCGGATCGCGGAGCTCCGCCCCCAGCTCCCTCGCGGACCGCAGATTCCTTGCGGACCTCCACAGGCATCCACCCCACCTCCCACCTCATCTCCCACCTCCGCCCTCCTGCTTACCCAGGCCGGCAGGTGCTGGCCCCGCAGTTCGCGGCTAATGAACTGGCGTTCGTTGTCTAGGAATTCGAATGCGGCTGCCAGACGCCCCAGCTTCCCGCGGCGGTTCCTGCGCCACCACATCCATAGCAGAGCGCCGAGCAGCAGCCAGGTTATGCTGAGCCCCAGGTAGCCCGCAAGGTAGACGGGCGCCAGGTAGAACAGCACTCGCGCCACAAAGGTGTACAGCTCAGGCAGCAGCTGGCTGGACAGGCGCGGCTCGGGGCTGAGCGCGCGCTGGCTTCTCTGGGCACCGGAGACCCCAGGGGCGCCGGGCTCCTCCGCTTGCATCTCGTCGCCGCTGTGTGACACTTTCCCAGAGCTTCACCAGAGCTCAGGTCCACGCGTCCTGACACCCGGGCACATCGGTCCTCCAAGCGCGAGGACCCGGCCGCTGCCCCGCACCTGCCCTGCGGGACTCGCCGGTGCGGTCTGGACACTCTGCTCTGGGGCTTCGCGGCCGCGAGCTGGAGCGCGGGATCTGCAGATGCGCTGCGCGGTCGCCGCGCTCCACTCCCAGCTGGGGGCCCGGCTGTCGACGTCTCCGCCCCCAGAGGCGGGCCCAAGGGAAGGGGGCGGGGTCAGACCGTGGGCGGGGCGCCTGCGGGGTGCCGAAGAGCAACCGGCGGGCGTGGACGCGCTCCGACACCCAGGTCCCGCGCAGGCGTCAGCGAAGGGCGCAGCTGCCTTGGTTGGTCTAGGTGCTGCCCGAGGCGGTTTATGACTCACCGAGGCATGTGGACAAATGGCTTGTCATGGGTAAACATCACATAAAACCTGTTTCCTACACCCGTCTGTAATATGCAGTCTCGTGTAAGGGCTGTTAGCTGGGCGTTCGAGGCCCTCCACGGCTTGCCGGGCCTCTCCACCCCACAGTGGGTCTGACTCAGGCCTCCATCTGGCCCCTTAGAGCCCGGCATGGCTGCCCCTTCCTCTGGCATCCCTAAAGCTTAGACCTGGCCCCCAGCCCAACCTAGCCAAGCCCAAGAACCCACTTTGCCCCCCCCCCCATAGTGCCCTGTGCCCCTTATTCCCCACTTTGTGTGTGTGTGTCAGTTTGGACCTTAATTCCTTGCATCATCAGACTAGGAGTTTCCGGTGACCAGGCTGTCCTGCTAGTCTCTGGGGTGCCCAGCACAGCAAGTGGTAGGTGGACACAAGGGAGATGAAAGGCAAGCTCTGGGGTGATTGAGGGTCGTTGTGAAGCCCATGGTTTCTATCTAATCCTTTCTGAATTATGTGAGCGGGGGAGTCTCAGTCTCCACATTCAGACAGTAAATCGTCTTGTGGATGGCATCGATTTTCGGCAGTTTGCACGTGTGAACACATCCGTTACTGGAATGTGATTTTGGAGGTGACAAATGTACTGGAATGATTCTGAGCTTTCAGTAGTTTCATTGAAAGCCTAGACTCAATGGACAACAACCAGAAGATAACTACACTCTCTTTCCCTCTGTCCCTGTCCTTCTCTCCTGGATAAAATTACTCACTGCAATGAGTGTTTTCAGTAACAGACATATTTCTGTCGGCCAGAGTAGCTGGGCTCTCTATCCTTCCTGGCCTGCCAGGACTCAGTCAAAATGGAAGCTGAAAACCTCCCAGCTTAACATTGTTACACTATTTCCCAGGGTAGCCTGGGACATCAGTGTAGGAAATGCGGCTCGCTTGAGGGTTTTTGTTTGTTTGTTTTGGAGAGTTCCTTTTTTGGATGTACACAATCCTACTAAAGGCTCTGAGAATTCCTACAGATAAAAAGCTGTTAAATTTTTGTTTTTAACTCAGTTTCCCAAATTAGCTGACCACAGAACTCTTTCTGAAAACACTTCTGTTATTCATTGACCCAAGTCAGCTTAAGCTAAAGAACTGTGAATGTGTGATAGGATATAGGAAGTGCTCTGTGAACCTGAGGCAGGAATCCAACCTGCCAGGGGAGGGGCCTTCAGGATGGATGCACTAAGAAGCTGACTGTTGACTCAGCTCTGAATCCCTGCTGCTATCCCTACCCACCTGCCTCCTCTGACTCCAGCTGACATGGAGACCACAGCACCTTTTCCACAGCTTCCAGGGTGCTGGAACTTTCCAGAGAGACTGCTTGAACCTTATCCTATCCCAAATCCAAATGCCTTGGAGAGAGGACCCAACTGTATTCATCATCCCTTCCCCTCTTCACACACACCGGGCCCTACTTCAAGTCCCTCTTCTGGGTTAGTGTGTTTGCAGAGGGGCTGTGGAAGTAGGGTGTTCAGAGGAGGATCAGCAGGCGAAGGAAGGTTGCTGGTTTGTGAGCTGGAGGGACACCCACAAGATGTCCAGCATGAGGCTTGGACCATCCCGCACAACACTGTTACCCAGCCGCACTGTCTTTTCTGCTCCTTGAACACACCAAGCTCACCTATGCCTCAAGGCTTTTGTACTTGCTGTTTCTTCTACCTGGAAGGGTGCCCTGCTGAATTTTCTCCAATGTCAGGGTAGTGGCATTATGGTTGATTTTCTTTTCAAAAAACTTTTTAATGTTTATTTTTGAGAGAGAGACAGAGACAGAGTGCAAGCAGGGGAGGGGCAGAGAGACAGAGGAAGACACAGAATCCAAAGCAGGCTTCAGGCTCCAGGCTGTCAGCACAGAGCCTGATGTGGGGCTCGAACTCATGAACCGCGAAATCATGACCTGAGCCGACATCTTAAGCCAATGCTTAACCAACTGAGCCACCCAGGTACCCCCGCTGATTTTCTTTTCTAAACTTTATTTATAATGCCATTAAATTGCTATCATAAATTAAATATATAAGAATGTGGCATCTAAAACTTCATATCCAGCCTGAGGCTGAATCTGTACCTATAACATCTGAACCATTACTTCTCTTGACCTGAACCATTATTTCTCTTCATACTCTACTCTATTTTTTTATTTCTTTACCTTTTTTTTCTTTAAAGTAGGCTTCAAGCCAAATGCAGAGTCTAATGCAGGGCTTGAATTCACAACCCTTTAAGTTTTTTAAGCTAAAGAACTAAGAATGTATGATAAGGATATAGGGCAGTGCCCTGAACCTGAGATTAAGACCTGAGCTGAAATCAAGTCAGACACTTAACCAGCTGAGCCATCTGAGCACCCCTCTAGTTTAGTTGCTATAGTCAGTAAAAGACATTTTACACACTGTTTGATAATCACAAAACCCAGGCAGAATCATCGGACCCTCTGTCTCTCTCTCTCTCTGCCCCCTCCTCTGTTTGCATGCATGCGCCCTCTCTCTCAAAAATAAATAAACATTAAAAATATTTAGAAGTGGAATTGCTGGATCATATGCTAATTGTACGTTTAATTTTTTGAGAAACCACCATGCTGTTTTCCACAGGTTTTACCATTTTACATCCCCACCAGCAGTGCGTGAGGGTTCCACTTTCTCTACCAACATTTGTTATATATATTTTTAATGGTAATCATCTAATGGGCATGGGGATATCTCATTGTGGTTTTGACTTGGATTTCTCTAATGATTAGTAATGTTGAGGTTTGGTTTTTTGTTTTTTCTTTTTTCTGTATGCTTGTGTTCCTTTGTATATCATCATTGAGAAAACACAGAAACACTTCTGGGCATATAATGTACAACTATGGTGACTGTGGTTTAAAATGCTGTATTCTAGGGGTGCCTGAATGGCTCAGTTGGTTAAGTGTCTAACTCTTGATCTCAGTTTAGGTTTTGATCTCAGGGTCATGAGTTCAAGCCCCTGTGTTGGGCTCTGCGCTGGGAATGAACCCTACGTAAAAGAAAATACTTAATCTATACTTGAAAGTCGCTAAGATAGTAGATCTTAAAAGTTCTCACCCCTCCCACACACAAAATTGTAACTATGTGAGGTGATAAATGTGTTAACCTTATTTGGTAATCATTTCACAATATATAAATGTATCAAATCATTACATTGTACACCTTTAGCTCACCCAGTGTGATATGTCAATTATATCTTAATAAAGCTGGAAACAACTTAAAACACAAAACAACCATATGCAAATATCCTTCCCACTCTGGACCTTAGCAATCCCGTGCATCCAACATGAAGGGTTTAACCAGTACCCTTAGTGTGTCTCAATAATTTACAAGGTTACCAAGCTTAGTACCTAGCAGTAGGTGCTTAATGATTGTGAAGGAACACACACAAGAATGAATATATGAATGTGTGTGAGCCAAGACCAGGATGGCCCTTAATCATATTTTCTGATAAAAAGCAACAGACACAGCTGTAAATCCATAGTTGCTTAGCCTGGAATCTTTTCAAGCCAGGCCTGAAAAACCACACATGCCAATAAAATTTGACAATATTTATAGAGCACTGTTTGGGGTGCTGGGGGTAGGAAGGTACAGAGGCTGTACCTAAAAAGTCAATTATTTTGATGATGATTATTTTATATCATCTTGACAGTGTGGCAGAAGATGTGGCAGTTGTGTGTGTGTGTGGTGAAGGTGGTGGGGCAGCAGGAAGATTTTGGGGGCAGGAGGGTGGGAGATGTCCCCACGATGTCCTCCATGATTGGACCACTGTCTGCCACTGATGCACCCAGCCTGTGCCTGTGTGTCCAATGCCATCACACTTCTCCCCGTGCTCTTACTCCCTAAGTGGGAAGAAGGGGGCCCTGTGGGTCTTCACTGTTCTGGGTCAAAGTGGAGGTCCTAGGCACATGCATCGGGGCCTTCAGCGTGACCATGGCTGCCATCTCACAGGGTCAGGCTCTAATTGCTCCCCCTCCTCCAACCTGGTATGGAGGGCATGGCCAAGGAGATGACCACTTTGTTCAAGGCTCAGCCAGGTCGCCCTCAGATGCTCACCACAGGCAGGCTCGGTGGCCTCCTCTCCCACAGACGTGGTTCCAGAACTCCTCACATGGGTCCAGGGGCTGAGGTTTGTGGAGCCTGCCTCACCCCTTTCTCCAGTACTCTTTCCACCCACCCCTTCTCCACTTCATTGGCTCAACTTCCATTCCTGCCATTCTTGACACCCACAAACTAGTACTTTACTTACCAAAAATAAATGAGACCAAAGGTGTCTTTTTTTTTACTGTCATAAATCACACTAACATAAAATTCACTATTTTAAACTATTTTAGGTGTACATTTCAGTAGTATTGAATGCATTCACCTTGTTGCCCAATCACCACATCATTCATCTCCAGAACTCTTCCACCATCACAGACTGGACCTCTGAACCCACTAAACAGTAACTCCCCATTTCCCCTGCCCCCATCCCCTGGTGGCCACTATTTCATCTTCTGCCTCCATGAATTTGACTACTCTAGGTATGTCATGTAAGTGGAATATTTGTCCTTTTCTGACTGACTTATTTCACTTAGCCCTATGTCCTCAAGTTTCATGCAGGTTGTCGCATGTTGTCCGAATCTCCTTTTTAAGGTTGAATAATATTCCATTGTATGTACAAACCACACTTTGTTTCTCCATTCTTCCATTGATGGGCATTTTGCCTGTTGGACTAATGCTGCTATGAACACAGGTGTACAAGCATCTGTTTGAGTCCTTGCTTTCAGTTCTTCAGGGGTATGTACCCAGAAGAGAAATTGCTGAATCGTGTGGCAATTCTATGTTTCATTTTTTGAGGAAATGTCATAATACTTCTATATTTGTTTGTTGAACGTACTGTATTCAAGTTTGTAAAAATACAAAAGTAATTCATGCTTTATTTATCAAATAATACAAAGATGTATAATGAAGTTTAAAATCATGTACCCCCTGTGTGAGCAATGGCATCCACTTGGTTTATGTCCTTTCTCACTTCTCTCTCTGTGTGTGTTCATACAAAAACAAAAAACAGAGGGGTGCCTGGGTGGCTCAGTCAGTTAAGTATCCGACTTTGGCTCAGGTCAGGATCTCACAGTTCGTGGGTTCGAGTCCTATGTTGGGCTCTGTGCTGACAGCTCAGAGCCTGGGGCCTGTTTCAGATTCTGTACCTCCCTCTCTCTCTGACCCTCCCCTGCTCATGCTGTCTCTCTCTCTCAGAAATAAATAAAACATTAAAAAATTTTAAAACAAAAACAAAAAACAGAGCAAGTTTTGGTTCATTTTCTTTTCTTTTCTCTTTTTCTTTCTAAAATGAGATCATAGAAACTCAAAAGCTCTCCAATATAACTCTCCAAACCCCTATGAGCTACATATTAAATATTGAAATTATTTTACAGTTGCTTATTAAAATAGATCAAAATAACATTCCTGTGTTCATTACAGAGGTAAAAGTATGTGTGGGGGAAAAGTATGTGATTGTTGGAATCAAACAGGAAAAAAAACAGGAAAAATAGAAAAAATGTTAGAACTCACCTGAAGAAAATGCAAACAGTAATTCGAAGAGATCTATGTACCCCTATGTTAACTGTAGCATTATTTACAATAGTCAAGATATGGAAGCAATGAAAGTGTCCATGGACAGTTGAGTGGATAAATACACACACATATATATACACACGCGGTGGAATATTCACAGCCACAAGAAAAAGAACAAAATATTGCCGTTTGCAACAACATAGACGGACCTAGAGGGTATTATGCTAAGTAAAATAAATCACGGAAAGACAAATACCATATAATTTCACTTAGGCCGAATCTAAAAATACAATACAAAGAACAACAAAAACCAGACTTATAAATACAGAGAACAAACTAGTGGTTGCTGGAGTGGAAATCAAGTGAAATAAGGAAGGAGGATTAAAAGGTACAAACTTCTAGTTATAAAATAAGTAACAGGTGTGAAAAGTACAGTATAAGGAATATAGTTAATACTATTATAATAACTTTGTATAATGACCCCTGGCAACCATACTTCTTATGGTATTTCATAATTGTCAAATCACTATCTTGTGCAGTAATATATCAACTATACTTCAATATCAAAAATAAAAATATAAGAAATAAAACGAACAAAAAGCCCCCCACAAAAACCCCAAAATAGTCTTCTAGGTAGCTCATTACTCACAGTATGTCACTCTGCAGATGGTAAATAAATTTTAAACAATACCAACAGGGACCAAAGGTCTGTTTTTTTCTGTAAAAGTAAAGATGAAATCTGTCATTCAAATTACGAAATGAAATCTCACCCAACACAGTCCAAAAAAATGCCGGGAAAAGTAAGAATAGCTCTTTCAGTAGAAGGCAGGCACAGTGGCTTCTGTACTGAGACTTTCTTGATCCCTCCTTGAGTTCACCAGCCTCCAGCCTGTTGTGAGGAAGGCCTCTCCTCAACTTTGGGAAGAGAGTCCCTAAGAGCCCCCAACCTTCATTCCATTCACAGGTGTCTCCCACTTCTAAGGCTCAGGAACATCACCTGCCTGAAATAAATCCCCGATGAACATCATCACTTATGAAGCAAGTAAATTTCTTTGACTATAAGAAAAACTTTATCTTTCCAAAAACACATATACATACATATTTTTTTCAGGGACAATAGACAGGTGTTTTATTTTTGACTCTATAATTAGATCAGACTTAAATGTGTTGAGAGTTTTCTTTCAGGGCATAATAGTATGAAGGAAAACTGTAACTATCATTCCTTAATTGGGAAGAGTAGGGGAATATTAGCTTTTTATATCTGTCCTGACCATACACACTTATAATGATTAGCAGATTTTTTAGTGTGGAAACATAATCTGAAAGTGTTGATGTTATCTGATCTTGACCTGTGCATAATATCCTTTCCTTTATCTTGTATCCTTTGAAAAAACTGATTCTTCTAATTGTGCAAAAAGAGGTCTGTGTCCTCCAACCTGGTTTAATTGCCCTCCCAGGCTTTCCACATTTGACTTTGGCAACTTCATTCATTTATTCAACAAGTATTCATCAAGGGCCTTTTACATGTCAAGCACCGTTTAGAACACTGGAGATGTCGCAGTGAATAAAACAGACAAGCTGCTCTGCGAAGCTCATGTCCTAGTTTGGGTTCCCTAGCTGAGTTGGCTAGCTAATACATATATATTTTTTTTCTAACATCTACCACTCTCCTCTTTAGGGACCTAATACAACTTTTGAGTGTCTTCTTTCCATGACTAGAAGTAGGAATATTCTTGACTTTTGACCTCAAACAGCAGTCCTACTTATTAGTAGAGGATCTCTACCTAGAATCTTCTCACGCACAAGAGTCAGAAACTGTTTCACATTCATTTGCTTTTCTTTGGTCTGAGATCTTTTGTCAGTGCCAATCCTGTTACCCAGCTGCAGATTGCTCCTCAATGATACTGTCAGGGGGACACCCGGCTTGCAGGATAGTGTCCCACAGGTCCTTCTGGGGCTGGCAGATGCAAGGGTGACAGAAAGTCAGGTCCACATTGACACTGCAGCTCGACCCCACGTGGCGTCTGTCACAGCTGAGACAATTACTGCCGAGCAATGAAAGCCAGTGCTGACCATGGTGCACACCTAACTCTTCAGGGCCAAGGGCAAAGTGGGAAATGGACAGTCCTCTCTGTCCTTACTGCCCTTTGGACAACTAGCAGGTTGTCCATATGCACACACATCTCCATGATGACAGCAGTTTTACCTCTAGCCCCTCGGCTCCAACCATTCCATATTTCCCATCACATTGTTTTAATAATTCTAGGACTGTAACATTTTCCTTTTTTTCTTAATCAGTTGTGTTTTCAAAATTAATTGTGAGGAATTTTTCAATTTGATCTAAAATGTAAAATGT
This sequence comes from Crocuta crocuta, assembly GCF_008692635.1. Lineage (NCBI taxonomy): Eukaryota > Metazoa > Chordata > Mammalia > Carnivora > Hyaenidae > Crocuta > Crocuta crocuta. The sequence continues at coordinate 1,191,590 of NW_027528873.1, read as the reverse complement.
GTTGGCATGGAGGTGTTTATAATATTCTTTTTTAAAAAGAAGGTCTGTAGGATCTACAGTGATGTTCTTAAATTCTTGTTATGGATACCTTATGTTTTCTCCTTTTGTCCCCTTTAGTCTTGGTAGGGGTTTATCAATTTTATTAATTTTCTCAAATAAGAAAATTTTGGCTTTATTTTCTCAGTTGTATGTCTACTTATTTCCATGATTGTGCCTCCATATTTATTTCCTTTCTTCTACTTTGAGTTTACCTTGCTGCAAATTTTTTCCTTCTAGCTACCTTCTTGAGATAGAAATTAAGATAATTACTTTTCAACTTCTTTTATAACATATACATCAAGTGCCATAAATTTCTCTCTAAGTACAGTTATAGCTGCATCCTACAAATTGCTAATATTTATTCAGGTCATACTGTGTGTCAAACACTGTATTAAAAGCTTTATAAACATTTTCTTTCTATTTATATATTTATTTTTGTGAATATAATTTACAAATATTAAAACACACACATCTTAAAGGCACAACTTGACCAATTTCTAGCAATTATACAACTATATAGTCCCCAGATCCAGGTACGAAACATCTTTATCACTTGAGAAATTTCCCTCATGCTGCTTCTTAGTTAATATCCCTGCCCAGAGGTAACCACTCATCTGAGTTCTGTTACCATTGATTTAATGTGCCTGTTCCTGAACTTCATAAAAATTATATCCAACAGTAATTCAACAGCATGTATGTACACTTCTGTGTCTAAGTTTGTTGCTCAGTCTAATGTTGTTAGTATTTACCTGTGTTATTGCACATATAAGTAATTTTTTAAATTGCTATGTACTATTCCATTGTATGGATGTGCTACAATTTGTTGATCCAGTCTCCTAAAGATGGAAATTTAAATTTTGTTCTAGTTTAAAAAAAGGAAAAAGAAAAAAAAATTTTCTAGTTTTTGATTATTATGAATAAAACTGATATGAAAATTCTTGCATATATTGTTAGGTGGACATATGCTCTCTTGGTCAAATGTGGAATTACTTGCTTTGTTATAGAATATGTGATCTTTTAGTTTTAGTAGATATTGCCAATATTTCTCATATTTAGAATTGCACTGTATAAATATTAATCTTACTATGTTTCTAATTACTTGATATATTTATAATTGACAGTAAGGGAGTTTTTAATGTTTGTCAAATACTTTTAAAGGTCAGGGAACGATCATAAATTTTCCCATTAATTATTATTAAAAATTTTTTTAAATCCTTATTAATTTTTGAGAGACAGAGAAAGAGAGTGAATGAGAGAGGGGCAGAGAATGAGACACAGACTCCAAAATAGGCTCCAGGCTCTGAGCTGTCAGCAGAGCCTGACACGGGGCTCAACCCATGAACTGTGAGATCAAGTCGAATGCTTACCTGACTGTACCCCTCTCATTGATTATTATTTTGTTTTGAGAGAGAGAGAGACAGAGAGTTAGCAGGGGAGGGATAGTTAAAGAGAGGCGGAGTATCTTAAGCAGGCTTCATGACCAGTGTAGAACCTGATGGAGGTCTTGATCCCATGACCCTGGGATCATGACCTGAGCCAAAATCAAGAGTCTGATGCTCAACCAACTGAGCCATCTGGGAACCCTGGTTTTTAATATTTTTGATGCTATGGTAAATGGTGTTAATTTTACATTTTTTAGTACTTTACAGCTCACACATAGAAATACAATAGATTTTTCTTTTCCTTTTCCTTTTTTTTTTTTAAGGCTTGTCAAGTGAAGCAGTGGGAATGGAGAAGGAGCAAAGAAATCTGTAACTCGCTGTGATCAATTAATTGTGAAGATCACTGCACTTGAACCAGCCTACAATTGGTTTTTCTATGTTGACTTTGTATTCAGTAAATTAACTTATTAGTTTGTTTATAGATTCTTTTGAAAGCTCCAAACATATAATCATGTTATCTGCAAATAAGCATATTTTTTTCCTTCTTTGTTTTCAATCTTTATATATTTTGCTTCTTTTCATTGCAATTTTGGAATGGCCAAGACCTCCAGTACAATGTTGAACAGGAGCAAGAGCAAAATTCTGATCTTTTTCCTGATTTCAGAGGAAGAGTGTTCAATCTTTTATCAATTTACATGATTCAGCTGTAATTTTGAAAAGAAATCCTTTATCAGATTAAGGAACTTCCCCTTTTATAGCCATTTCCTGAATTTGATTAAATGCTTATTCTGAATCTGTGGAGATGATCGTATAGATTTCTCCCTTTATTTTGTTGATGCAGTGAATTATGGTGATTGATTTATGGATGTATCATTGACCCCCACATGCCTAGAATAAAACCCATTTGGTCATTAGGCATTGCCTCCTTTTATTTGTATATTTGATTTGCTAATATTTTGTTCAGAATTTTTGCATCTATTTCATGAAAAATATGGTTCTGAAATGTTCTGTCCTTATAATTTTCTTTCCTTGTCAATATTTGATATCAGGATTATGCTGGTCTCTTAAGTAAGTTAGGAAGTTTTCTCTTTCCTTTGTGCAAGAGTTTGTATATGGTTGGTATTATATCTTCCTTTGGTGTTTAGCAAAATTTACCAATGAAATCATTTTCTCTGTGGGAAGGTTCTCATTAACACCAGTGACTATTCAGACATTTATTTGTTCTTATGTCAGGTTTATGTTCAATAGGTTATAATTTCTTGATCTGTTTAGTTAAAAATTATTCTAATTTCTGTTGTGACTTCCTCTTTGACCCATTGATTATTTGGAATTTCCTGTTTACTTTTTAAATAGCTGGGTTTTTTCTAGTTTATTATTTTCTTATTCAATTCCATTGTGGTTATAAAATGTACTTTGTATGATTTCAACCCTCAGAAATGTTTTGAGTCTTGTTTTATGGCCCAGCATATAGTCCATTTTGGTTCTATGTGTGCTTGAAAAGGTATATTCAGCAATTGTATCATATTTTAGAAGTATCATTTAGATCAAGAAGATTGATGGTATTGTGCAGAACTTCCATATATTTAGTAATTTCTTGTCCAGCTATTCCATAAGTTATGGCAAGACGGGTTAAAATCTCCAACTATACTTGTTGGTTTGCCTATTTCTTCTTTTAGTTCTGTCAAATATTGTTTTATGTATTTTGAAGCTCTAAATTAGGCATATACACATTTATAATTATGTCATTCTAATGAACTCACTGTTTTATTATTTATTTATTTTTTTAATGTTTTATTATTTTTAGGAGAGAGAGAGAGACAGCGTGAACAGGGGAGGGTCAGAGAGAGAGGGAGTCACAGGCTGAAACAGGCTCCAGGCTCTGAGCTGGCAGTCAGCACAGAGCCCGATGGTGGGCTCGAACCCACGAACTGCGAGATCATGACCTAAGCAAAAGTTGGACGCCTAACCGACTAAGCCACCCAGGCGCCCCCTCACTGTTTTATTATTATAAAATGTCCCTGTTTGTATTTGATGGTTCTCCTTATCTTAATTTGGCTCAAATGAATATGATCACTCCAGCTTTCTTGCACTTACTGCTTATATGATGTATCTCTCAATCCTTTTTCTTTCAACTTATCTGTGTTCTTATATTTAAATATTTTTAATGTTTATTTATTTTTGAGAGAGAGAGCGAGAGCTGTGGTGGGGGGGAGCAGAGAGAGAGGGAAGCACAGAATCCAAAGCAGACTCCAGGCTCTAAGCTATCAGTACTGAGCCTGATACAGAGCCCAAACCCACAAACTGTGAGATCATGACCTAAGCCAAAGTCAGGTGCTCAACAGACTGGAGCCACCCAGGCACACCTCTGTGTTCTTATATTTAAAGTATACCATAGATGTGTAAAGTTGAGTTATTTTAAAAACTGGTCAATGTTTTTATTTTTATTTATTTTTTAAAAAATATTTTTATTTATTTGTAGGAGAGAGAGAGAGACAGCGTGAGCAGGGGAGGGTCAGAGAGAGAGGGAGTCACAGACTCCGAAACAGGCTCCAGGCTCCGAGCTGGCTGTCAGCACAGAGCCCGACACGGGGCTCGAACCCACGAACCGCGAGATCATGACCTAAGCAAAAGTTGGACGCCTAACTGACTAAGCCACCCAGGTGCCCCCAATCTTTTTATTTTTATTTTTTATCCTATTTTAAGTAGGCTCCACACCCTATATGGAGCTTAAACTCAAGACCCTGAGGCCAGGAGTCTCATGCTCTACCAACTGATCTAGCCAGGCACCTCACAATCTTTGTGTTTCATTGTAGCATTTAGTTCTTTTGTGTTTAATGTAATAACTGGTATGTTTGGGTTTAAGTCTGCTATCCTGTTCTTTGTTTTCAATTTGTTCCATCTGGTGTTTGTCCCTTTTTCTCCTTTTCTATCATTAAAAAATATTAAGCAAAGGGAGAATAGACAGCTCTTCAATCACAGCTGGAGGATTAAACACTCTTCCCTCAGCAACGGATAAAACTAGACATAAAATCAGAATTATCACACTTTGATTTAATTGATATTTGTAGGACACTGTACCACAAAATGGCCAACTACATACTTTGAGTGTATGAGGTATACTATATGCTAAACATAAAATTAAAAGGACTGAAATGATACAGAATATATTTTCTGAAAACAATGGGATTAAATTAGAGCTTAATAACAATAAGTAAAAAAAAAAACCCCAAATATTTGTAAAGTAAACAGTACACCTCGATATAATATAAAAGTTAAAGAAAAAAATCACAGGAAAATTGGGAAATACTTTAATCTAATGATAAAGAAAATACAGCACATCAGATTTTGTAAGATGCAGCTAAAACTGCGCTGAGGAAAACTCATAGCTTTAATTGTTTGAATTAGAAAGAAGAAAGATCTAAAGGCAATGGCCCATGTCTCTACCTCAAAAAATTGGAAAAAGAACTGCAAATAAGCCTAATGTAAGTAAAAAGAAATTATATACACAAGGGAATGATTAATGAAATAGAACATAGACCAACAATAATGAAGATCAATGAAACTAAAAATTGTTTCTTTTCAAATATCAATGAGATTGTAAAAACACCAGAACATAATTAATAAAATACAATATATACCTATCAATAATTACTTTAAAGCTAAATGGACTAGATGCTCCAATCAAAAGATATGGGATGTTTGAATGGATTAAAACAAAACAATACAAAGCAAGACCCATCTACATCTGCCTACAAGAGACTCACTTCAGACCTAAAGTCACATACAGACTAAAAGCTAAGGGATGAAAAAACATTTATCATGCAAATATAAGCAAAAAAAAAAAAAAAAGGTCAAGGTAGCAATACTTCTATCAGACAAAATATGCTTTATACACTTTAAAACAAACATCATAGCAAGAGACCAAGAAGGGCATTGCATAATGATAAAGGGATCAATCCAACAAAAAGATATAGCAATTGTAAATATCTAAGAACATAGCATAGGAACACCTAAATAAATAAAACAAATATTAACAGACATAAAGGGAGAAGTTGAAAGTAATACAATAATAATAGGGGATTTTGAACACCCCACTTACATCAATGGACAGATCATCCAGACAAAAATCAACAAGGAAACAGTAGCTTTGAAAGACACAGTAGATCAGATGGACTTAAAGGTAAATACAGAATATTCCATTCAAAAATAACAGAATATACATTCTTTTTAAGTGCACATGGAACATTTTCCAGAATATATCACATGTTAAATTATATCAAGCATATTTTCCCACCGCAATGGTATAAAACTGGAAATAAATGACAGGAAATAAACTAGAAAGAACACAAATACATGGAGACTAAACAACATGCTACTAAACAATGAGTGAGTCAACCAAAAACTCAATGAGAAAATTTAAAAAACACATGGATACAAATCAAAATGAAAACACAATGGTCCAAAATCTTTGGGACACAGTAAAAGAAGTTCTACAAGGAAAGTTTGTAGCCATACAGGCCTACCTCAAAAAAAGAAAAAAAATCTCAATCAACCAAACGTTATTCCTAAAGGAGCTAGAAAAAGAATTACAAACAAAATCCAAAACCAGCAGAAGGAAGGAAATATTAACGATTAGAGCAGAAAGAGATTAAATTGAGACTAAAAGACTAATAAAAAGGATGCCTGGGTCGCTCAGTTGGTTAGGCATCTGACTTTTGATTTTGGCTCAGGTCATGATCTCACAGTTTAGGTACTGAGACCTGAGCTATTAGCGCGGAGCCTGCTTGAGATTGCCTCTCCCCCTCTCTCTCTGCCCCTCTCCTCTCTTTCTATTTCAAAATAAATAAACTTAAAGAAATAAAAATAATAAAATAGAAACAATAAATGAAACCAGGAGGTGGCTCTTTGAAAAGATAAACAAAAATCGATAAACTTTTAGTCACCTAATCAAGAAAAGAGAGAGAGGGGACTCAAACAAAATAAAATCTGAAATGAAAGAGGAGAAATAACAACCAACACCACAGAAATACAGAGGATTGTAAGAGAGTATTATGAACAATTATATGCCAACAAATTGGACAACCTGAATAAACTCCTAGAAACAGATAATCTTCCAGGATTGGAGGACTGAATTGGAAAGAAATAGAAATTTTGAACAGACCGATTACTAGAAGTGAAATTGAATCAGTAATGAAAAAGTCCCTAAAAACAAAAGTCAGGACCAGATGGCTTCACAGGCACATTCTACCAAACATTTAAATAAGAGTTAATACTTATTCTTCTCAAACTATCCCACAAAAAAGAAGAGAAAGGAAAGCTTCCAGATATATTCTACAAAGCCAGCATCACCCTCATACCAAAGCCAGGCAAAGACACGAAAAGGAAAGGAAAAAGGAAAGGAAAGGAAAGGAAAAGAGAAAGAAAAGAAAGGAAAAGAAAAGAAAGGAAAAGAGAAAATGAAGAAAAGAAAAAAGAAAGTTATTGGTCAATATCTCTAATGAGCACAAATGCAAAAATCCTCAACAAAATGTTAGCAAACCAAATTCAACAATGCATTAAAAGGATGATTCATCAACGATCAAGTGGAATTTATTCCAGGATGCAAGGATGTTTCAATATTTGCAAATCATACAAAATGATACATCACATTAATAAGAGGAAGGATAAAAACTGTATGATCATCTCAATAGATGCAGAAAAGCATTTGACAAAAATACAACAGCCATTCATGATAAAAACTTTCAACAAAGTGGGTGTAGAAGGAAGATACCTCAACATAATAAAGGCCATATAGACACACCCACAGCTAACATTACACAAAGGTGAAAAACCTAGAGCTTTCTTTCTCAGATTGAGGGCAAGACAAGGATGTCCACCTTCACCATTTTTACTCAGTATAGTAGTAGAAGTTCTAGCTGCAGCAACCAAAACAAGGAAAATAAAAGGCAACCACATGGGTAAAGAAGAAATAAAACTGTCACTGTTTGTGGATGAGGTGATACTACATATAAAAAACCCCAAAGAGCACCAAAAATCTATTAGAACTGGCGAATGAATCCAGTAAAGTGACAGGATACAAAATGAATATGCAGAAATCTATTGCAGTTTTTACGCTAATGAAGTAGCAGAAAGAGAAATTAAGAAAATAATTTCATGTACAGTTGTGCCAAAAAGAATAAAATATTTAGGAATGAACTCAACCATGATGATGAGAGACTTCTACTCTGAAACCTGTAAGATACTGATTAAAGAAATTGAAGAAGGCGTAAACAAATGGAAAGATACTCTATACCCATGGATTGGAATAATTAATATTGTTAAACTGTCCATTCTACCCAAAGCAATCTACAAGTTCAGTGAAATCCCTATCAAAATACCAATAGCATTCTCCCTAGGACTGGAACAGATAGTCCGAAAATTTGTTGGAACCACAAAGACTGATAAGAGCCAAAGCAATCTTGAGAAAGAAGAACAAAGCTGGCAGTATCACAATCTAAAACTTCAAACCATACTAGAAAGCTATAAGAATCAAAACAATAGGGTACTTGCATAAAAATAGACACATAAATCAACGGAACAGGATAGAGAGCCCAGAAGCAAACCTATGCCTATATGGTGAATTAATCTATGGCAAAGGAGGCAAGAATATACAAATGGGGAAAAGATAGGTCTTTTAATAAAAATGATGCTGGGAAAACTGGACAGCTACATGCAAAAGAATAAAACTGGACAACTTTCTTCACCATATGCAAAAATAAACTCAAAATGGGTTAAAGACCTAAATGTGAAACCATAAAACTCTTAGAAGAAAACATAGGTAGTAATCTCTTAGACACTGGACTTAGCAACATTATTCTAGGTATGTTTCCTCAGGCAAGGGAAATAAAAGCAAAAGTAAACTATTGGGACTACATAAAAATAAAAGCTTCTTCACAGCAAACGAAACCATCAATAAAACAAAAGGCAACCTACTGAATAGGAGAAAATATTTACATTGCATACCTGGTAAGGGGTTAATATCCAAAATATATAAAGAATTTATACAACTCAACACCAAAAAACAAAAAAACAAAAACAAAAAACAGGGGTGCCTGGGTGGCTCAGTTGGTTAAGCAACCAACTTCGGCTAAGGTCATAATCTCACAGTTTGTGGGTTTGAGCCCCGCATCAGACTCTGTGCTGCCAGCTGAGAGCCTGGAGCCTGCTTCAGATTCTGTGTCTCCCTCTCTCTCTGCCACTCCCTCACTCCTGCTTTGTCTCTCTTTCTCTCTCTCTCAAGATTAAATAAATATTTAAAAAACAAAACAAAAACAACAAAAACAAAAAACCAACCTGATTAGAAAATAGGCAGAGGATCTGAATAGAGATTTTGCAAAGAAAACACACAGATGCCAATAGGTACATGAAAAGTGATCAACATCACTCACCATCAGGGAAATGTAAATCAATACCAAAATCAGGTATCATCTCACACTTGTCAGCATGGCTAGTATCAAAAAGACAAGAAACAAGTGTTGGTAAGGATGTGGAGAACAAAGAATCTTCATGCACTGTTGGTGGAAATGTCAGTTGGTGCAAACTGGTGTAACCACTGTGGAAACCATATGGAGCGTCCTCAAAAGATTAAAAATAGGAATACCATATGATCCAGTAATTCCACCACTAGTTATTTACCTAAAGAAAAACAAAAACAGTAATTTGAAAAGGTATATGCACCCCTATGTTTGTTGCAGCACAGTTTACAATAACCAAGATATGGAAGCGGCCCAAGTGTCCATCGATAGATGAGTGAATGGATAAAGAAGATGTGGTGTAAATATATACAATTTAATATTACTCAGCCACAGAAAAGAATGATATTTTGCTATTTGTGACAATGTGGATGAAATTTGAGGGTATTAGGTAAGTGAAATAAGGCAGAGAAAGACAAATTCCATCTGATTTCACTTATATGTGGAATCTAAAAAAGAAATCAAACGAACAACCTTGATGAAATGAATAAGTCAAAGACAACAGCTGTCAAAATTGGCCTATGAAGGAACAGAATATTTGGACACCCCTATCATAATTTCAAAAATTGAATTTGTAATTTGAAATTTCCCACAGAGGAAACTCTAGGCCCAGAAGTCTTCACTAAGAGATTCTATGACACATTTTATTTAAAAAATTTTTCAATGTTTATTTATTTTTGATAGGGAGAGACAGACCACGAGCAGGGGGAGGGGCAGAAAGGGAGACATAGAATCCAAAGCAGGCTCCAGGCTGGCTTAGCAGAGTCTGATGTGGGGCTGGAATCCAGGAACCACGAGATCATGAGCCACGCAGGTGGTGAAGTCAGATGCTTAGCCAACTAAGCCACTCAGGCGCCTCATCTATGACACATTTTAAAAAGAAAATACCAATCCTATATAAATGCTTTTTCAAAAATAGGAAAGTATAGGGGTGCCTGGGATCTGTCAGTAGAGCATGCTACTCTTGATCTTGGGTCATGAGTTCAAGCCCCACACTGGATATAGATCTTTCAAAAGGGAAAAAGGATGGGGCACCTGGGTGGCTCAGTCACTTAAGTTTCCGACTCTTGATTTTGGCTCAGTCATGATCTCACAGTTTGTGAGATCAAACCCTATGTTGGGCTCCGTGCTGACAGCATGGAGCCTCCTTGGGATTTTCTCTCTCTCTCCCTCTCTCTGCCCCTTCCCTGCTCTCTCTCTCAAAATGAATAAATAAACAGGGATGCTGGGGTGGCTCAGTTGGTTAAGCGTCTGACTTCAGTTCAGGTCATGATCTCGCAGTTTGTGAGTTCAAGCCTCGCGTCGGGCTCTATGCTGACAGCTCAGAGCCTAGAGCCTGCTTTGGATTCTGTGTCTCCCCCTCTCTCTGCTCCTCTCATGCTCATGCTCTGTCTCTCTCTGTCAATAAATAAACATTAAAATTTGTTTAAATAAATAAACATAAAAAACTATATATAAATTAAAAAATAGGAAAGTATAGAACACTTCCCACTTCATTTTACAAGGCCAGTATTACCTTAATATCAAAACCAGGGGTACCTGGGTGGCTCAAAAAATCAAGAGTCAGATGCTTCTTGATTTTGGCTTAGGTCATGATCTTCCTGTTTATGAGTTCGAGCCCTGCATTTGGTTCTGCACTGACAGTGTGGAGCCTGCTTGGGATTCTCTCTTTCCTTCTCTTTCTGCCCCTCCCATAGTCATGCTCTCTTTCTCAAAATAAATAATAAACATTATTAAAAAAACAGATGAAGACATTGCAGGAAAAGAGAACTAGAGACCAATATTCCCATGAAGCAGATACAAATGCCAGTGGAATTAAACTGTAGACCCTCATGTGTGTTTGTATATTATCTGTAAACTTCTATTTGCAAATGTGTTCTGAAAGATACCTGGAATGATGTTTACCTAATATTAATGATAATTGTTTCTGGTTGGGGGTTAAAAAATTTTATTGTTGCACTTTTCTGTATTGTTTCAATTCTTTTTAACAAACATGTTTTATGTAGCAGAATAATCACTCTTAAAAAAACAGTATGCAAATTTTCCAGCTTATTAGTTCTAGGTGATGGCAATATGAACGATTTTTCTTTGTGCTTTTCTGAATTTTTAAAATAAAAATAGGGGCACCTGGCTGGCTCAGTCAGTGGAGTGTACAACTCTTGATCTTGGGATTGTGAGTTCAGGTTCCACATTGGGTGTAGAGATTACTTAAAAATAAAAATAGGTATTGGTTGTTGGACTTCAGGCATATAGTCTTTAAAATTTTAGGGAGTTTGTTTATATTCCTATTTATCAAGTGTTTTCTATTGGGAATGTGCACTGGTTTTTATCAAACGGCTTCCCTGAATGTACAGATTTGACTGTGTGGTTTTTAAACTGTCTTACTCCTGAGCTATACGCACATGCTTGGTGGAACCAGCTGATTGCACGGATGTCTAGTCAGTAAGGTGCAAGCAGCAAGCAGCCTCCTCCCAATATCCTTCAAGCCTGCGGGCTGGGTGCGCCCCCCCTCACTCTGGATGGCTTCTTGGGCAGCTTGTACAGCTTCTCCCCCCTTTTTAGTCTTAAGAAGAGTTTTGTTTTAGTCATAAAAAGACACTATTCAATCCCGTAGTTAAGCTCTAACCTCTTATCTAATTTAAACTTCCCTCTTCCTTAGCTCTCCCTCAGACAGGAAAATCTGCAGTAGGGACAGGGCGCCACCTCTTTCCAAAGTGCTGGTCAGGGCTCTTCAGAGAAACAAGACCATATCTATATCTATAGATAATTCTTTATTAAGTATATCTATTTTGAGAGAGATAAAGAGCGTGCGCACAAGAGTGGGGGAAGGACACAGGGAGAGACAGAATCCCAAGCAGGCTCTCCACGCTGTCAGCACACAGCCGGAGGTGGGGCTCGATCCCACGAACCCAACCGTGAGAGCATGACCTGAGCCAAGATCAAGAGTCAGATACTTAACTGAGCCATCCAGATGCCTCTGCGGGAGCAGCGTTGGTGGTACAGTGGTGAGCATAGCTGCCTTCCAGATGCCCCTGCAGGCCTTTTATAAGAGAGACCTCACCCATATCTGCTACTGACAAAGCTGCTCCAACCTCGGTCGTTCATCTTGCATCTTTATTGGTTTGTACAGTCGTCAGATGGCAGGAGCCCCTTCTGTGACTTGAGATAGAAGGCCAAGTGGGGGATATGCTCATTGACAACATTTTCCAAACAGCTCCTCACTCCTACTTCTCAACCCCTCAAGGAAACCTCATGGGCTGTAGGGTTCTAGTGGGTTGGTAGGGATCAGGTGTCTTCCTCAAGAAAGGGAGGGGTTTGACAACCTTGCTCTTGTTGTGGGACTGCAGGCTTCTGCCCAAACTCAGCTATCAGCAAGTGCTGCTTTTACCATCCCTTACACTGGGACAGACCCTCTCGATCATAGTGAAGAGCATAGTATTCTTTTCATACACTGCAGATTTACTAGTGTATTCTTAATTATCTTCATCTATTTTCATAGGTGAAATTTCTCTTTTTTTCCCACTTGCTTTATCAGTCTTTGATATTAAGGTATTTCCAGTTTTATGAAATGATTTAAGGCCTTTTCTCTATAGTTTTATATAGTCTGAGTGACAAGGGAATTATTCATTTTGGGAAGTTAAATAGAACTTAGCTGTAAAACAGTCTTGGTCTGGTGCTTTATAAAGTGATACATGCTTAACAACTTTTCCAAGTTTTTCTATTGTTATCAAACTGTTCAAGTTTTCTATCTCTTTCTGGGTCATATTTGGCAATACAAACTTTGTCAGAAAATCATCAGTTTTCTTTCTAGGCTTTTCAAATTCATTGCAGCATAAAGTAGCATGTAACGTTCGTGTCAGGTTAGTTTTGGGTTAGTTAGTTTTGGGTTAGTTTCCTCAGGCTGCCGTAACAAATTACCACAAACTGAGCAGCTGAAAATAACAGATATTTCTTCTCTCACAGTTTTCCAGGCCAGAAGTTGAAGTCAAGGTGTTGACAAGACTATTTTCTTCTGGAATTGCTGAGGGAGAGTCTGTTTCACACCCTCCCTGCTGAGTTTTGGTGGCTGTCAAACCTTGGTGTTCCTTGACTTCTATTTTTTTTAATTTAAAAAAAAATTTTATTTATTTTTTGAGAGAGAGAGAGAGAGAGAGAGAGAGAAGTGGGGGCGGGGCAGAGAGAAGGGACAGAGGATCCAAGCAGGATCCATGCTGACAGCAGAGAGCTGGACGCAGGGCTTGAACCCATGAATTGTGAGATCCTGTTCTGAGCTGAAGTTGGGCGCTTAACCAACTGAGCCACCCAGGTGCCCCCATGTTCCTTGACTCCTAGACACATCCCTCTACTCTCTGCCTTCATCTTCACAAGGCTTTCCCTCTGTGTGTGCCTGATCTCATCTCCTTTCTCTTTCAGGACCTAGATACTGGATTTAGGGACCTTCTCTAAATCCAGGATAACCTCATCCAAAGATCTTTAACTTTAAACTTGCAAAGACCTGAATCCCAAATAGTCATGTTCACAAGTACTGGAGGTTAGGACTTGGGCATATATGGGGGGGGAGGGGGTGGGCATTAGTTAATCCACTATACTTCTATTTATAGAATCATGAGAATTGGGTTGAGAGTTTTGGAGGAACATGCAAGTTTACTTGTAATTAGAAAAAAAAATCTTTATTTTCTGGAGTCTTCGAGCATCAGTAGTACAGCCTTGTTTACACTGACCAACAGCCCCTTTTACATGGAAAATAATTCTATCTTTTTTCTCACTCTACATGGTATGGAGGTATTTGGATGGCAATGCTGAGTTCTATGAAATTCCTCTCTAGGATGTCACTTGGAGGGAAAGGAATAAAATTTTCACACTTTCTGCCAAAAGGTTATTTGTCTAGTTGAGATCGTGAGCTTCCTAAAGAATGGTACCTCTCATTCGCCCAGGCACCATCCTGCTTCCATCCCAGGCCTGGGCCTTCCCCAGGGCAGGGCTCTGCACAGCACAGGGGGTGGCTGGGAGCAGAGCCCGTACCTCCTCCCCCTTCACACTAGAACAGGGCCACCTCAGTGTCTCTGGGCAACCTTCCCTCTGCCTCTGAGGAGAAAAATACTACAGCTGTTGGAAACAAGAGAGATGATGAAATCTGATCATCTATGAAGTCGGTTGTCACAAGTCAGCGTTCTATTTGCTAAGCAACTGTCATGAAAACATTGCACACGTTCATCAAGATGAAAACAAAAACCACGATACCTCTGAGCACTGTCATATGGGAAGACACCTGTCGCAGCCATTGTCAGTGGTGCACCACACAACCCAGCAGTCACACCACTGACAAAACACTTCAGTCCCTTGGAAACGATGAATTAGACCCACCGGCACTCTGGAGAGAGCGATCTGGCGATGTTTGCACAGAGGAATCCTGCAGCCACAGACGAGGGGAGAGTGCAAGCCAAAGATGAAACTTCACGAGGCAGCAGGCTCACCTGGCGGGCTTGCGAAGGCCCGGGTTGCCGGCCCGGATCTGGAGTTCCTGCTTCAGTAGGCCTGGGGTGGGGAGAATGTGCGTTTCTTACCGGTTTCCAGGCGATTTGTAGCAGCCGTCCTGAGACCACACCTGCAGAACCAGTGGCCCGACACAGAGCTTTGCACTCTTCCTGTTAACAAGCTCCATCTGTGATGTGAGGCAGGCCATCCTCATCCTGCGATGAGGCTGGCTGCAGAGTGAGAGGCCGAACCAGAGGCCAGGGACGTGGCGTCTCCCAAGTTGGTGGCAAGTTGGTAGGGCTGTACGTGTGTGTGGAGCCTTGTGAGAACAAAGGCAAAAAGAGCCTTTCTTAATCTCCTTTTTGGGGGCCCCATATTTCCTGTGTCCACCTGGAAAACTTCAAGCAGATGGAGCAATTCCTAGAGGGTAATTGAGGTCAGCCATGAGGGGTTTGCCTTTGGCTTTCAGCATGGAGTGTTCAGAAGGAGCTAGTCTGGCTTCTGGTGGGGAAGTTTAGGCCCAGACGGGATCATCAAAGAGCTCCTGCGAAGGCCTCTTGGCCTGGCCCTGTGTGAGCCAGTGGCACAAAATAGGTCCAGTGAACCGGCTACACTCAACACAAGACCCTGAGTCCCCAGGGCATATGTGAATCTGGGTCCAAGCAGCCCTAGAGAGAGGAAGTCTCAGAGGGCACAGGCGAGTGGTAGAGGGATCTGCCCTCTGGGAGCCAGAAGGCTTCCCCTGCAAACATGCAGAGAGGAGGCAGCAGGAAAGCTACCCATCTGCTCTGCGATGGTGCCACCTGGTGGACGAGAGGGACACTGGTCTGGCTTCCCAGGCATTCTATTGCCAGGGGAACCTCAAATGGGGATAATACCAACCCCTGCTGCTCCTACCACAATAATAATGCTAGTAGTGCTAAAAATAGCAACCGTGCATATTAGAACTTTCTCTGTGTGTGCCAGACTCTATTCTAAGCTCTGTGAATGCATCAACTCATTGAATCCTCAACAACCACCGAAGCAAGTACTCCTAAGAACTCAATTTTTCAGACGGAGGAACCTGTGCCCATAGATTTGGAATAACTCGCCNGTCGCGGTCACGGTGAGAAGCAGCGGTGAAAGCCCTCAGCACATGCCTTGGTTGCTCTGAAGACTAGGGGGCGCCGATCACACAAATGCCTGGTCGACAGTGCCTCCGGGGCTGTGGACGTCCAGGTCCCGCCCAGGACACAGAGAGCCCTCTGTAAGTGGCATTTCAGCTCTTTGCCTGATAAAAAGAGGCATCTCTGTAAAAAAAAAAAAAAATCCCATCTACTTCCCTCGCCTTTGATACTACTATGCTCCTTAGAGAAAATATGTGTCACTATAGACTTCCTTGCAGAGGTGAATTATAAGAAGGGAGCCTCAGACAGAGGGAATCTGGCCCTTATTGGACCGAGGAATCAGCAGAGGCCAGAAAGACTGACTGATGACCTCCACGGGACACCCCCCTCACCTCCTCACTGGCATCCCTCCAGGACAGGGGGCTTGTCCTTGGCTCCTCCCTGGGATGTCAGCTGGTTAGGGGCCTTGGGGACCTTGGCTGAGCAGACTCAGTGGACTGTGGGAGGAGCGTGATTAGAGAAAAGAGAGACCAAAGTGAGGGAAGGATCTGCAGAAAGACTGAGGAATGTGGCTGAGTCGGGGCCAGGGAAGAACACGGCAAGCTGAGCATGTCTCAGGCCTGCCCCCTGTTGTGACACAGGCATTGACGTTGGCGTGGGGGAGAGTACCAGGTGAGAAGGTGATCAGAGGGCTTGGAGCAGCCTCATCCCCAGCCCACAGCTCTGGAAAGGGAATTCCCCCTGAACTTTGGGGTCAACACAGAGGTTGTATCTTAGCCATAGGCTTTTTGATGAGTGCACGATGTATTATTGAATAAATAGTGCTGGGAAAACACTGGCTTAACACACAACTCAAACCTATTTCAAACCTAACTCCAGAAAAAATTTCCAGTGAATTAGAGTTTAAATTAATAATAGCTAACAATGAGTACCTACTATGTGCCAGTTACTGTTTCCAGAGTTTTCCATGTATTAGATCATTTAATCTTCACTATAATGTCATGAGGAATGGATAATTCCTTTTTATTATTTTATGATAGGAAGTCATCAGAAAAAGAGGTGTTAAGTTTAAAAGTATGAGAGGGGTACCTGGGTGGTTCAGTCAGTTGATTGTCCGACTTAAGCTCAGATCATGATGTTGTGGTTTGTGGGCTCAAGTCCTGTGTCAGGCTCTGTGCTGACAGCTCAGAGTCTCGAACCTGCTTTGGATTCTGTGTCTCCTTCTCTCTCTCTGCTCCTCTCTCACTCATGCTCTATCTCTCACCNAGACCAGAAATGTCAGCAATGCCAACCACAAGTAGGGAACAAAAGTCTGATTCCTTTGGGGTTGGGGGGTGGGGAGGAGCTGTTAGATTCACCAAAAAAAGCCAGTTGTGGTGCCCTACGTCAAGGGCTCCCCCAGGCAGCCTTCAAGGGAGTAAGACCAAGGATGGGTGCCAGGGGATCCCTGGCTGTGAGGTGCTCCTCTGGGCTGGAGGTCGGATGCCCTTAGACCTGAGGCCTCTGGTGGGCCAGACGGGACTGCCCTGGCTCAGGAAGAAGCTGGAGAAAGGGGCAGAAGGGACAGGACTAGAGGCTGTGTCTCAGGGAGAAGGCCCAGTGCAGAAGTTCTGGAAAATGACAGTGGTCTAGGTTCAAAATGCTGCTGCTGAGTCACCCGGGGGCAGTTGATCTGCATGTAGCTTCCTTGGAAGAAGGCGGGGATGTGGGAGATGCACTGAAAGATTTCCCTCAAGCATGTTTAACAAGCTNAGGGAGTAAGACCAAGGATGGGTGCCAGGGGATCCCTGGCTGTGAGGTGCTCCTCTGGGCTGGAGGTCGGATGCCCTTAGACCTGAGGCCTCTGTTGGGCCAGACGGGACTGCCCTGGCTCAGGAAGAAGCTGGAGAAAGGGGCAGAAGGGACAGGACTAGAGGCTGTGTCTCAGGGAGAAGGCCCAGTGCAGAAGTTCTGGAAAATGACAGTGGTCTAGGTTCAAAATGCTGCTGCTGAGTCACCCGGGGGCAGTTGATCTGCATGTAGCTTCCTTGGAAGAAGGCGGGGATGTGGGAGATGCACTGAAAGATTTCCCTCAAGCATGTTAAGTTAACAAGGGTGCTGTAGCTGGCTGGGAGCAGCTGGGCTTCGGCGTGGTGGGGGCAGTGGTAAACTGAGCGTGGCGAACTGGCTGCGAATCAGGCTCCGTCACTCGGCTGTCCCTGGACCTCAGTTACTCTTCCTGTGAAACAAGCATCATAGCCCCTACCTCGAGGAGGGTCCATGAGGACTAATGGGATAATATGTATAAATAGTATAGTGTCTGGCTTGCAGGAGGCGCTCAACAAAACATTCGCTGGTAACCAGCCTCTGTGGTGCATGTAAATCCATGCCAAGCCCTCTGCTGAAGGCTTTATGAGGATTCGCTAATTCCGAGCTCTCCAAGTGTGGGCCGGACCAGCAATGTCACAACCCCGGGGAAGGTTCTCAGGTCACACCCCAAACCTGCTGAATCAGAAACTCCTGTGTCTCCACCAGCCTCCCAGGTGCTTCTGACGATTGCTAGTTTGAGAACTACTGCCTAGTTTAGAGTTGCTAGTACTGCCCTTAGAGAACAAGCTGAAAACTGATACTCTTACAGACAGGGTGACCAAATGTTCTGGTTCTAGCACTGAAAGGCCAGCTACCCTATTAACAACTGGAATGATATCACACCCTTGGAAGGGACGATGGAATGTGGCAAAATAAAGCAAACCAGGTGTGGGTGAGGGAAGCTGAGGGGTGGGTGTTTAGCCGACTGGGGTTGGGGGAGGAGTAAGGTTGGTGGAGGGCCTAGCATGGCAAGGGCTGAGAGGCCCTGACAGCAGAGGGGCCATTCCTGGGAGCCCCCCGCCCCCACAAGTCCTCACCAAGGCTCAGGAACGGTTGCTGAGAGTGAGCTTTCTTTGTGGAAACTGAGGCAGGGGCTGAACTTCCAAGTGGTAGGAGTCTATCTGACTTAGGGTTAAGGCACGAAGGCCCCTGCTGGTATCTATAGTAATTAATAATTCATTTAATAAACATTAAGTGTCAGGGCACCTGGGTGGCTCAGTCAGTTGAGCATCTGACTCTGGCTCATGTCATGATCTCACAGCTCCTAAGTTCAAGCCCCACGTTGGGCTCGCTGCTGTCAGTGCAGAGCCTGCTTCAGATTCTCTGTCCCCACCTCTTTCTCTGCCCCTCCCCCTGCTCAAACTCTTTCTGTCTCAAAAGTAAATAAATATTAAAAAAAGACTAAACATTAAATGTTAACTTTGTGTTACCACACATCCCACTGGACTTGGGGATATAAAAATGGAAGGGATGTGAACTTGTGGATTGTGACCAGATGAATCAACAAGTCAAGCCAGGCTCAGAGAGGACCTGATTGTAATGGAAACAGAAGAATCCTATGGTCTGGTGTCTGTTTACAAAGGGCTGGGAAACTGGGGTCCTTTAGTAACCTCAGACACCAGCAACTCCAGGCAGCTGTTTCTTTTACTCACCAATTTTCAATAAAAAGCCATAGGATTCAAGGGACCAGAGTCAAGTGGAAACAGCTAGGGGGTCTCAGCCCTGGCTATAGAACTGAATCACCTGAGGTGCTTAAAAAAGTCTTCACACCTGGGCCCCAACCCAAGTCAACTGCCCTAGATTCTCTGGGGAAGTGGCACGGGCACTGGGGTTTTTCCCCAAGCTCCAGAAGTGATTCTAATACTGACATGCGGCCCTTTGCGGACCACTGACCTAGGCAGTTATGAATTTGAGAAATGGCGTCAGATGTCAAGTGCCTTTGCTAAACACCTTACATCCTTCTTCTTCCCCCCTTTCCCAGCCGGGCTCCCACCCCAGTGGTGGGCCATCAGGTGGTCCCAGCATCCTGAAAGTCTTCTCCCCATCCACCAATTCTAGACCTGTGCTGGGGCCTAAGCAGCACGTGGTGCAAACGCTGGTGGGGGGATGTGAGTGAGTCACGTGCAGGCCACACTCTTAGTCATGTGGGGGAACTGGGAGAAGGGTGGCCAGCCCTCTCCCTTAGGATGTTGTGGAGGCGGGTTCAGGGATGTGTCAACCAGATGAAGAATTCTGTCAGAACTTCTTATAAGAGTAAATGTATCTTTGCTCCTTTCATTTCCTCTTCCTGCTCTCAGTGTCTATGAAACTACCAGAAGGGCCTGAAGTCAGAAAAGGAGGCTCAGGGGCCAGTTTTTTGTTGGATAAGACACAGCAGTACAGTAAGAATCTGAAACCATAGGATAGCGTCTCCAGAA
This sequence comes from Crocuta crocuta, assembly GCF_008692635.1. Taxonomy (NCBI): domain Eukaryota; kingdom Metazoa; phylum Chordata; class Mammalia; order Carnivora; family Hyaenidae; genus Crocuta; species Crocuta crocuta. The sequence goes on along the minus strand of NW_027528873.1, from coordinate 1,171,812 downwards.
GAATGCATGTATATACACAACTGTACATATGATTTTGGGGGAGGGGCAGGGTCAGCCACCCCACAGTCGTCCCATGGAGGCAAGGCTACTAGCCCCTGCACTAGGGTCCCTGGGTTCCATACCTTGAAGGAGCCTCACTAATCGGCTGCTGAAGGGAGAGGGGCAGGCCCTGTACAACTCCACCCAGATTGCCCACTGCTCTCTTGCAGATGAGAATCGATAAGTTGCCACTTACCTGCCTTTGGCGGGAGTTTTTATCTTTACTTACATATATTAATACAGTGCTTTTCAAACTCGAGGGAGCATTATGATCTCCTGGAGGGACTGTTAAAACACACATTGCCAGGCCTCATCTCAGAACTGACTCAGTAGGTCTGAGATGGGGCCAGATAATCTGCATTTTTTAAGTTATCAAATTTTATTTTTATTTTATTTTTTAGATAAAGAGACAGCACAAGTAGGGGAGAGAGGCAGATGGGGGGGGAGAGAGAGAGAGAGAGAGAGAGAGAGAGAGAGAGAATCCTAAGCAGGCTCCACGTTCACTGTGGAGCCTGATGCCAGGCTCGATTCAATGACTCTGGGATCATGACCCGAGTCGAAATCAAGAGTTGGACACTCAACTGACTGAGCCATCCAGGTGCCCCAAGATAATCTGCATTTCTAATCAGTTCCTACATGATGCTGAAGCGGCTGGTCTGGGGACCAAACTCCGAGAACCACTTACACGATTATTTAACTTCTGTTCATCAGCCCAGGCACGGGTCCCAGGAATGACTAGGCAGCTGGGTTTGAGTCAGAGTTAATGGTTTATCACATCATTGCCAGGATGTACATTCTACTGAAAGCATCCATCAGTGCTAGGCGCAGTATGAACTAGGCTTTTCTTTTTATGTTTACACTTTCACATTAGCATGGTAATGAGCTATTTGGCCTCTTTGCGAAGTGGAAGTCCTGGGGAACAAGCATACCTCCAGCTTGCATAGAATACCCTGCCTTCAGAGTGCCTGAAGAACCCAGAGCCTTTCAGCTTTCTTAGGTTGGATCATGAGTTCTCTTGTTCTTTACCTTGAACACAGCTATCCACATTGGAAGAAAAATACTAGAGTGTGTGAGAAGCGAATTGGGGTCCCACTGGCCTTTGTGTAAAAACTCCCCATAATGAAGGGCGCCACACACTGACTGGGGGGACACTTCTGAGCACACTGACTTGCCAGACAGAATGTTGCAGCCGGTACAGGAGAGGAGCAAACCCTTAACTGCCAAGTTGAATGCTGACGAGGCTTCTGCTGGTTGGACATGGTTGAACAGGGTCCCGAGGCACAGTGAGTCCAGAGCTGGATCTCATTCTGATGCTGGGTTGATGTTCTAGGGCGGTGCTACTCGAACTTCACTGTGATGCACACATCAGTCACCTGGGGATCTTGCTATATGTGGGTTCTGAGTAGGTCGGGCCAGGACCCAGGCTTCTAGGTGATGCCGATGCTCACATCCATGACACCTGGGAACTTTCTCCACAAGTGTGTGGAGACGGAGGTGGAGTTTATTTTAAATAGTCCTGGGAACCTGGGCAATGAAAGCTTTAATCTTCATATGCAACGGAACGAGTGGGTCCAGTATGTACCTGAAATTCTCATCCAGTCAGTGAACAACCTCGATATCAACTAGGTATGAAGTCTACGAGAGCCCCTTCCAGCCCCCACAGGTTGAGGGATTCCTCTGAATGCACAGATCGTAATAGTTTATCACCTCCACTAGGCTGTGAACCCCTATGACTGGAGACTTTTTTTTAATTGATGTATAGTTGGTGAACAATGTTATGTCAGTTTCAAGTGTCTGACACAGTGGTTCCACAATTCTATGCATTACTCAAACTTTTTTGATGACCTCAAACAAAATACTTTCTAAAATGTAAGTAGACACACAGTGCTGTATTATTTCAGATGTACAAATTAGTGGTTTGACAAGTTCAAACATTATGCTGTGCTCACCACCAGTGTAGCCAACATCTGTCACCCTCCAACACTATTCCAGTATCACTGACTGTATTCCTTATGCTGTGTCTTTATTCCCAGGGCTTATTCATTCCATAACTGGAAGCCTACATCTCCCTCACCCTTGTGCTAATTTTGCTCAACCCCTCTGCCAACAAAAGTTTGTTCTCTGCATTTATAGGTCTGATTCTGCTTTTTGTTTATTCATTTGCTGTTTTTTGCATTCCACTTGTGACATAACAAGGTATTTGGCTTTTTCTTAGTTCACTTAGCATAGTACTCTCTAGGTCCATTTATGTTGCTTCAAATGGCATAATCTCATACACTTTTTAGGTGCATAATATTCCATTGTGTGTGTCTATATATATGTGTATATGTGTGTGTGTGTGTGTGTATAATCTCATATTTTCTTTTTCTATTCATCTATTGAGGGACACTTGGGTTGCTTCTGTATCTTGGCTATTGTAAAGAAAGCTGCAGTAAAATAGGAGTGCCTATATCTTATTGAATTAGTGTTTTCATTTTCTTTGGATAAATACCCAATAGTGGAATCACTGGATCATACTTCTATGCTACTTTTTTGAGGACCCTCCATACTGTTGTCCACGGTGGCTGCACCAGTTTGCACTCCCACCAGTGGTACACACATGTTCCTGCTTCTCCACATCCTCACCAACACTTGTTGTTTCTAGTGATTGGGTTTTAACATCCTCTGATGCCCTGATGTTTGGTGCAGAGCTCAATGAATATTTGTTGCCTGAATGAATGAACCAATTTGATTTCCCTTCTCTTGTGGGTAACGAACATCAGCTCACTTCTAGGTGTTCAGTGGCATAGCTCACTGTGACACGCAGTGACAATGAGATGGAGGAGCATCTGGGGTAAGGAGGGTTGAAGAGAGTGGAGACATACTCTGACTTCCTCCACTTTACCCAAATTCCTCTGGATGTGGTGCTGGGAATGAGGTGCAGGAGGACACGGGTGAAGCAGGCAGGAATCCTGGTGGCGTGGGCCAGAATATTAGCAGTGGGGGTGATGAGAAATGAGCAGCACATTTTGCGGGCAGGATCAGCAGGACTTACTTGCTGCTGGATTGGCGGTGAGGTGTGAGAAAAAGAGAGGAAGAATTAGGGATGATTCCAATGCTCTTGGCTGAGTAACTGGAAGCACGGAGGTGCTATCAACTGAGCTGGGTGAAGCAGGCATGGGAGGCCAGGAACTCAATACTGGAGATACTTTGACACAGTCTACTTGAGACATCTAAGTGGAGATGTCAAGTAAGCAGTCGGGTGTCAGTGGGGTCTGGGAAGAGATATACCTTTAGGGGTCACTGGCACATAGAAGGCATTTAAGTGTCAAGACTGGATGAAATCATCAAGAGAGGTGTTAGGTACAGGATCAAGGACTGAGCTCTGGGGTGCTCCAGTGGAAAAGGAAGAACTAGCAAAAGAGACAGGGGAGTGACCATGAGGAAAGAGAAAAATGAAGAGAGGGCAACATCCTAGAAGCCAATGGAAGAAAGCTGAACAAGGAAGAGGTAGTGATCAACCGTGCCAATGCTATGAGATCAAATGGGAACACACTGAGAACCAGCCACTGAACTTAGCAAGATGGAAGCCACAGATGACCTTGAGAAGAGGGGTGGTGGTGGAAGAACAGTGGGTGAAAGTCAGGGTAGAGGAGTTTAAAGAGAAAGGAATGAGAGCACTTCATGGACTGAGTCTAAATTACCCTTTTAAGATGGCTTCCTGCAAAAGACAACAGAGAAGCCAGTGGTATCTGACAGAGGCTGTGTATCAAAGGAAGGTTTTGCTCTTCTGTGTGTGGTTTTTTTTTTTTCAAGATGGGGAATATCTGAGAGAGAGAAGAACTCAGGATGCACAAGAGAGAGAGGTAAAGGGCCAGAGGAAGGTCTTGGATGTGTTCTACAGAAGGGACTGGCTTCCGCCAGGAGCACAGATGGTTCACCTAAAGTGGCCAAGAAGGCAGAGTGTGTGGGTGCAGATGCTGGGGGGTGGGAGGGGGTGGAGGCGGTGGAAGGGGGCTGAGGAAATTCCGCTCAGCTGCCTTCAACTTTCTCAGTGAAGGAAGGAGCATCAGCTCAGAGGGAGGGAGCTTTGACACAGAGAGAAGAAGGCCATATGAGGACAGAAAAGAGAGAGATTCGAAAATGCTGGCCTTGAAGACTGGATTGAAATGGGCACAAGCCATGCAATACCAGCAGCTCCAGAAGCAAGAAGAAGCAAGGTGTGGGGTCTCCCCCAGAGCCCCTGAGGGAGTGCAACCCTGCCTACACCTGGACTTCAACCCACTGATTCTGAGTTTGGACTTTTGGCCTCTAGAACTGTGAGAGAATAGATTTCTCTTTGAAACCACTAAGTTTGTGGTAATTTGTTACAGCAGCCACAGAAAACCAATACAGGAGTAAAGGAGATCTGGTTACCAGAAGAGCCTCTGCTCCATTTCGGAGCTCCATCCCACAGCTTCGTTTCTGTCCTGGGTCCACTCAGGAGGTGCACACTATCATCCCGTTCTCAGGCAGGGCAGCTTGAGACTGAAGCAGGGAACTTGCTCAAAGGCGCAAGAGGTCCATGACTGAACTTGAATCCAAGGCTACCAGGCATCAAGAGGCTATGTGTCTAATCACCCTACTCACCTGCCCTCATCCTCTGGCTGCAGGTGGGAACGAGACACTTCCTCATGGCCACCAGCGATCTCCTCCTTAGTTTAGGTTTGCTCTGTAAGAACGTGTGCTGGGCCAGACATGGGCAACTTATAATGTCCTCAGCAAAACTGCAGGAATATTGGAATAAGAGGAAATAAGACAAGTGCTCTTCTTTTCTTTATTAATGGGTTGAGCTACACAAAGACTTGATAAAAAGTTACATAAAAGGCTCAAGCATCATCGAGACCCTCAGGCATCACTCTCAGGTCACAACAATGGCCATCTGGTAATACTGGGTGGCAGAAGCTGTGCGCTCACGGGCGCTCAACAATTCAAGTATCTTTTGTTCTAAGTAAATCCAACATGGAATTTCTAACCCAATGGGCTGCTAACGGAGGGAATCTGTCTGTGGCTCCAGGCCGACTGTCACAAGTCTGAGGGGCCTTTGGGTCAGAGCTGCCATGTGTTCGTGGGTCACGTCTCTTGGCAAAGTGAGACAGGCCACACTAGGCTCCCAGGCACTCTCCACAGCAAGCAACACAAGGTGGGGTCCAAGTCCTAAGAGAAACCATCCAAGTGACCCCTGTGTGGCAAAGTACAGGAGAAGCCAGTAGCTAGAGCCCCAGGCTACAGGGGTCGGGAAGATGGCTAAGATTACCTGCTGGAGAAAAAAGTAGCCCTCTAATTGGGGTTGTCAAAATTTTAGGAGGAAATCTGCGAGCACACAGGGGCAAAGGCATGGGGTGAGGGGATTTCAGGAAGGATGTGTGCCAGGAGATGTGAAGGGAGCACTATTCATGTGGTCTGGAAAACTAGTGGAAACACCAAAATGTCCTCAAAGACGAGTCCCATCGGGCTCCTCAGTCACGGAGTAGCACGGCCACCTGGTGTTCCAACAGACTCTGCCATGTGGCCACTGAGATTGTGCTGGGGACGCCCCCGGGGTACACTCCATTCTGGCTTGTCTGGAAGCCCTCACTGCCACAAGGGCCCACAGTTCTCTCAAACACAGACCTGTCTTTTAAAAGTGTTATTTATGTGTCACCTATGGGCAACACAAGGTCATGGACGATGAAGGCTGACCCCTGACTCGGCAGCAGGCAGCCCTTCATTAACCAGGGTCTCCCTCGAAGAAGGGAGCTGAGTTGTGGGACGACTGCAGGAAGGATGTTCTGGAAGATGGGGCCAGTGGGCAGGTGCCCTGCCGGTACCAGCAGCAGATGGAAACCCTTTATCTGGTGACCTTCGTGGCTAAAGGCTAAGGGCTTCATTCTATGCCAGCTGATCAGCTTCCAATGTGATTCTCCCATCCGGCACTGCTGCGGAGTCACAGGCTCCGTGGAGGGCAGGGGGCAGGGGTGTGCTGGTGGCGGTCTGTGCCCGCTAGTCTTCCAGCAGTGGCCGCTGCCCTCCGCCCCTTCGCCGCCAAGAATCTCCATCCTTACTTCTTCCCGCCTGTTTGCTGCCGCCTCTTCATCTCATCTGCACATGGGGCTGCTGCGGACTCGGCTCAGAGGAGCATAAGGGCTGGAAAGAGCCTTGTCCTGTTAGGGTTAAAAAGTCCATTAACATTACAGGATCTTGGGACACTCTGAGGTGCTCAATCTGGAATGTTCTTTGTTATCTTTCCTTTTAGGGTCAGACCAAAAAGGCCCATTTAGACAAATAAAGGAGTTTGATTTTCTAATTAACAGAAGTGCCAATTATTTCATTCTACGCAGAATCACTTCAGCTGGGCCCCTGGTATTGGTGATGTTGCCGAGTTAGGAACTCCGCACACTTTCAAAACCAGAGAAGAATCCAGGTGTCTCGATGTCCAGTTAGGTGCTCACTTTCTCAGGATTTCTTTCTCCACAGAGCAGCCAGGTCACCTGCTGGGGCTGTTTTGGTTTACTAGGGATCTGATTTGTGTCACACAGAAAATCAGGTCGCTAGCCAAGCTACCTTGTCTTCTGACCTCCTCTCAGTGGTGCGCTGCTGGTCTTGCTACCCCTGCACACACCCTGGCTGGGAAGACCCAGTCTCTGGATCACACCAGAAACATCTGAGAGGCAAGTGGCATTGTCAGGAAGCTGGGGGAGTGTCCCCTTACAGAAACAGCTCTATGGGAGCCATGTCATCACCCCAATTCCTTCTTTCTCCTTTAGTTATATATTAGAGTTAAGATCCAAGAGGTTAAGAAAAGTGTGTGCCAGGAAGGCAAGCTAATCCTAAGTTTGCAAATGCTTCCAGGGGTTTGCTCATTTACTGGGCTTTAAGAAGTGGTAGCCAGTCAGTGGACTCGAAGGGAAAATGGCTTCAGGTCTTGGTGTTGTTTTAGTAATAACAGTATTGGATCGTTTTTGGTTAAGGTTCATCATGAACTTGAGTTTACTGTTAAGCTAAGCCCACGTTAGCTTACTGTGATGTGTTCAGACATACATGCCCATCTCACTGTCTGTATCCGAGAGGCACCAGGCAGCACAGGCGGTGAGAAAGCGGCAAGTGACAGGTCTGGGAGCGCCCTCAGAGTGCAGAACAGAATCTGCATTGTCTGAAAAGGAAATGAGCCCCTTTGGAAAGCCAACCAGCTTCCTTAGTTTATACATTTAAAAAGGAGAAGAAAAAACCTTCTTAAAACTGACACGCCTGTGCCAGCCTCTCCACTCAGCAAAATGAAATTCCATTTCCTAATGCCTGCACTTTAAACACAGCAGAACCTTCTGGGTGAATGCCTCTCTCTTCTCTCCAGCTTGAAGGCCATAAATAGGGTGTTCATCCTGAGGCCTCCGGCCACAGTCCCTGTTACTTCCAGGCTCTCGGTCCCTCCACTTCCCTCCATGTTGAGCTGAGTTTTGGCACTGCTGGGAAAACTCAGTTAAAAACAACAACGATATTCCAGACATGTTCTCAGTGAGGCCTGCTGAAGACTTAAAGCCTCAATAGTCAGTGGGCACAGACCCCTGTAATAAAATAATAACCACTAAAATAATTTAAAAATCTACAAAAGACACCCAAGCCCAGACACTTCAGGTTGGGGGCTGGAGTCAATGGGGAACTGATCATGGCTTGTCTGGTACTTTGTCCGAGGTACACACTTCAATGTCAAATCAATACTGTGTACTTGACAGAAACAACACAGCCACTGAGAGATGGGGAGGAACCAGGTTGAATCAACATGAGGGGCTTGGGTGCTGCTTCTGTTAGCATTGCTTCCTGGTCTCTTAGGAGACACGGGGAAGCCTGTGCCCTTTTGGCAAAGCCGGAGACTGTCTCCTTCCTGCCCACCCTCCCTTTCTCCCTTCCTGTGCCAGGTCCTCGGGCCAAGGGTCATGGTTAGAAATGGTTTTCAGTGCGGTTAGGCAGTGGAGGGTCCCGAGGGCCGGCCAGTTCATGGTCACTGCGGCCAGGGTCTCAGGCCTGTCACAAGATCACGCACTGCAGTTTGTGGGTGCCGGTGGCCCGGTCTCCCCGCCATTTGGTTTTCTTCTTCTTCTTTTGGCTCTTTTCTGGAATCTGTTGCCTTTTGAGACAGCGAAAGGCAGAAAAACAAAGTGAGAAAGGGCTTTGCTTCTCCCTGCCCCTCCCCTCCCGTGCAACAGGCTGGCCTGTGCTGGATGCTGGGTAAGGGCCTGGCCTGGAGAGCGTCTTTGGGCCAAAGAGAGTGGAAGGCAGAGAGGGGCAGGGCTAAGCCTGCCCTCCTACTGCTGAGAATCCCTGACATCATGCTGTGGCTACAATTACTTAAATCATAAACTGCATTCTGTGTTATACAGGACCGGCGTCTATTTTTGTGTTTCATGTTTTAAATAAAATGATGGGTTCGCTGAGGACAAAAGCTCTTTCCCTGTTTTCTGGTAACTATTTCTAGGTCTACAACCTGCCCTTGGAACCACAGGCCTCTAACCGAGATGTCCCCAGCCCCCGGTGTAGCAGCATGTCCAAACTGGAGGCCCATGCAAAAGTCTTCTCAAGCGTGCAGAAGGGGAGGGCTGAGCTGTCCCAGTCCATGGTGGGGAATGGCGATAAAAAGGCATGCATGCGTGTGTGGATGTGTGTGTGTGTGTGTGTGTGTGTGTGTGTGTGTGTGTCCTGGGGACGCTGAGAGCTGTCATGGGCTGCTTAGGGTTTGGCTCTGACCGTGCAAAGGAATGTAGGCGAGACTACTGATTAGCATCTCTGGTAATATTTGCAGATCAGTCGTGTGTGCAGTGTGGAAAGCAGGCCCAGGTGCCATGCCTTAGAAATTTGAGCCTAGGAGTCAGAACTGTGGTTGTTCAGGTAGCATGTCCCAGGGTGCTCTGGTGTCAGGGTGGGAAAGGGGAGCCGGACCTGTCTGTGGTGCTGAAAGGTGTGGTTGTGTGGGGAGAACACCAGACAAGAGGAGGGAGCTGCCTTCAGGGACCCAGAGCTGCAGATCCTAGGAGAGGCCAGAGAGGAGGCTGAGTGGGCCCCACAGGCAGGAAGGCTTCTGGTACTAGGAGTGAGGGGGTGTGTGTGAAGGCAGGTGGGAAGGGCGGGGGAAAGAGATGGATGGAGTACAAGAAATCTGAAGCAGGCCCAGAACCATGCAGCCTGGGCCCTGGAAGAGCACTGTGTTCCTCCAGCCCCCCAGATGCCCATCCTACCACAGAGGCCCCGCTTCTAGGGGGGCGTGCCTTGCTTACCTAATTACCCTCACCAGGTCGTGGAAGGCTTTGTCGACATTGAGAGGTGGGTCCTTGGCACTGGTTTCTATGTATGGAATCTGGAAGGCAAAGCTCAACTTGGTAAAAGTGGCGCAGAGTCCACCAAGCTCTGTTCCCTAAAACCGCAAAATCTCAGCCGTCCTGAGGAACTGCCTGGCTTCAGAGA
>NW_027528873.1:1151302-1161795 GCF_008692635.1 Crocuta crocuta | reverse complement strand
CAGCTGGAAAATTTTACTGACAGCTTTTCCATTTCCCTCTTGTTCTCTAGTCCTAGAGAATTTTAATAGCCCCCCAGAAATAGAAAAGAAGTGATCTTTTTATATACTTGAAGACTAAAGACTGTTTCATTTATCAACCTAAAATAGGCTCTGATGCTATTCTTTTTTTCCTTTCTGAGGCCCATCTCTCCCCCATGAGGGGCCCTCTCCAGAGGAGACTCTGCAGGAAAGCTGAGGCAAGGCTGGGCCACGGGCCGGACTCTGCACCCCGGGGACCCCTAGGTGCTCTGTGCCTCCCCGCCCCCAGCAAGCTTGCCGGGCTCACCTCTCAACTGTCTATGAGGCCGGGGCTCTGGTCTCTCAGCTGCCTTTCTCCGGTGGCCAAGTGACTTATTTGACCAAGTGACTGCATGCTACTCTCGGCAACATCCTATTTTAGAGCTCCTGAGGCAAGTTCCTCTTTGGCTGGCAGGGCTGGTGCCCCACCCAGTGCAGGAAGATGGCATTTCTTAGCCCTGTGGCTGAGTCAGACCATACTACTGTTTATTACAGAGTTTCCCTTAGTTTAAGTCTCCTTGTTCCTGAAATCCTAGAATTCTCAGACCCAAGAAAATGCACATCAGCCTCTTTCAGTGGTAGAGGCAGGACCCCCAGAAAGAAGGAGGAAGGATGCCTGAGGACCTAGGGGATGCTACAAGTGGTGGACTTCTGAGTGGTGCCGGGGGGACAGCAGGCAGCAGTGGTCTGGGGCCCCCAGATTCCTGGACTTGCTGAGTGGGCAGGGCCACAGGATATGAGGGGCTCCAGTTAGATCCCAGCCCCCACTACTGGCACCTTCCCACTTCCCCTCTGGGTGTGCACACAGAAGCACCTAGTCCTGGCCTCACAAGGTGCCATGGGACTCTGGCTTCCAGAAGCTAGCAGGGGTGCCTGCCACACGTGGAGGAGGCCCTGCAGCTGATCTCAGCACCCCTACCTGTCTGTGGAAGACCAGGCAGGAGGTGGAACATGCATCCAGTTCAAACCTTGACTCTCTGCTGGCCGCTGTGTGGCTTTGGGCAAACGTGTCACCACTCTGAGCTGTCTCCCACGCAGAGTGGAGATACTTGCTCACCTCAGACGCTTAAAGTGGGGAGTAAGTGAGGTCAGGGGTGTTGAGACCTGGGGGGTAAAACAGCCCACCGTCATCTCAACCAGACAACCTACAGCGGAGGGCAGTTTTGTCTCGGTGTTGTCAGAGGTTCAGAGAGTCGTTGGAGGACTCTTTCTAAAGCCTGAGCGAGCCATGCGTCCTGTGCCCTGACCTGGGGGTCTGGGTCAGCTACGAGACTTCTGTCTGCAGCCACAGCAGTGTGTGGAGGTAGGTTAGGGTATGTTCTGGGCAGTCGTTTACAACACACTCTTGTGAAGTAACAGCTTACTCTGCCACTCCCCTATCCAGGCATCTGAACTGCTGATCATTTTTATTTTCTTCACTGGGCTTTTCTGTTTTGAAAGCATTACAATGAAATGACTTAGTTTTGTAACCAGAAAAAGTGATGAGATTTACCACAGTTCTTCGGGCTGGTCACAAGTGGCTTACCTCTCTGGCCTGGGAGAGCCTGTATATTTTGTGCAAACCCTGCGCCCTCTCCGTTCACAGCGGAGTGGGCACAATGCTTCCTGCCATTGTGGGGTCTCCATTACAGGAGAAGAGGTGTGCTCAGGACTGTGTCCTGACCACATGAAACCTTCCTCCCCCTCCCTGTACCCACCCGAGGCTGGGTGTAGGCATGGCCCTCAACACCTGTCCTGTGGGGCCACCTCGGCCACATCTCCCCACGTGTGACTGCCTTTCAGGCGGGCGGTGATCACTCCATATTAAATGCGCAGGCACAAGCCTTCTGTAAACACAGCCGACCTCCCGGACTCATAGATGCAGACAGTTGAGAGGTGAGCCCGGCAAGCTTGCTGGGGGCGGGGAGGCACAGAGGCCTAGGGGTCCCCAGGGTGCAGAGTCCTGCCCATGGCCCAGCCACCCCCCCTCCCTGTAGTCATTGCTTATCTGCAGAACGGAGCTCCTGCTGCCTGCACAGCACCCTCCCCTCTGCACCGGAGGGACGCACACAAGGTGTGGGGAAAGCCCTAAGGAGGCTGTGAAACGGAGCAGCTCCTCAGGCCTGTCCCTGTTCCCAACCAGTTGGAACTGAACCAACTGGTTCTGCTGCTGAACCAGCTCTCCTCTGGAGACTTCGGGACAGCTCTGTCCCGGCTGATCACTCCTGCCTCCTTGAGGCATCTTCTTCACTTCACTCCCATAATGCCTCACTCCAGCCCTCATATGTCACTGACCACTCAGGCCCTTTTGTGGCTTCCTCCTCGTTTCCCCACATCACTAGTTGAAGTGTCCCAACCTCGGTCCTTCAGTCTGAGGCCCTTGCCCTACCTACACCTGCCCCCTTGGCGTTCATGGCTTCAAAGGCCATCTACATGCTGCTGATGGCCAATATTTACCCCAGATGCTCTATCTGACTGCTGTCTTAGCATTTCCATCTGATATCTACTCAGCTCCTCAGACGACACAGATTCGCAAGCAAGCTCCTGTCTTGCACACACTTAATCCTACCGTCTCCTCTGTCCAACTACTCTCACTCCTGTGTCTGAAAGTTGCTCATGCCCAAACCATGGAGTCACCTGCCATTCCCTTCTTTCCCTCTCACCCCATATCCGATCTGAGCACCAACCCTGTTGGCTCTCTCAGAAACATGTCCAGAAGCCAACCACCTCCTTGCCACTTCCAAGAGCACCCCCCTGGGCCACGTGAACCTGCACCTGCATTATTGTGGCAGCCTCTAATTCATTCTCCTGCTCCCACAATCTGGTCCCTACTGACCCTTCTCAACATGGCCGTCAGAGAGAAGCCGTCCAGCCAGACCTCCTCACTCCTCACTCCAAGCCCTCCAGCGGTTTCTGTCTCCCTCGAAGTAAAAGCCCATAAGGCCTTATCCCCCTTCTCTGACCTCCTACTATCCACCCCTCCCACTCCTGCTCCAGCTGGCCTTGCTGATCCTCAAACTCCTGTCTCAGGGTCTTTTCACTGATTATTCCCTCAGCTGGAACATTCTTTCCCCAGAGATGTGCGGTGTTTACTCTCTCACCTCCTGTATGCACCCTCCCTAGCAAGGCTTTCCCTGACTACCGTATTTGGAAAAGCATCCTTCTCCACCTCACATTCCTGACCCCCTTCCCTGATTTACTTTTTTCCATAGCACATGTCACCTTCCAACACACTGTAATTTGTTTTGTTTATTATCTGTTTCCTGTCACTAAACGTAAGCACCATTAAGCAAGGGGTTTTGTTTCCCAGGGCTTGGGGCAGTTAAATGAACATGTGAATGAACACAGGAGGCACAGAGGAGCAGAAGTAACTTGCAGTGAGCCCCCTTCCTCTACTCACACAGCTGGGCCCACCAGGCAGAGGGAAGGGGCAACCTTGTAGCAGACCACCCAGCAGGCAGAGTGGACCTCTACATAACTGACCAAGGAGGACGGGGCCTGCGCTGTGCCTGTGCGGGGGAGGGGTGGAAGAAGCCTGGGGACCCCACCCAGCACATCCAGAGGGCAAAGGGGCATCACAATGAACTGAGAAAAAGAAAACAAAAATGTCTGCTGATATTCATGGTGTGGCCTGGGCAAACCTCAGTCTGACCAACCGTAAGATGGGCACAATGATACCTACCTCAGCGTGTGCTTGTGAGGCCTAAATACCCCCTTCCCCTGGCATAATGCCTGTCATAGAACAGGGTTCAATGAACTGCAGCTGGTCTGATGATTCTAAGCATAATCAGGCGGCTGGCTCAGAGAACAGGACAGACGCCAACCCCTGCACAGCCCAGAGATGAATCTGCTGTGTTGGGGGCCACAGCTCACAGGCCACTGCAAAGCCCCTTGGTCCCCACATCAGAGCCTCTTCTGACTGATAAGAGGGTGCTTTCTCTATCTGTTTTGTTCCACAACATATCCCTCATCACGTATGTCCTCTCTGTGGAATCTAACCCGCTACCCAGGAGGCCCGGGGTACTGTAGGAGTGATGGGCACAGACTCTTATACATCCCTGACCGTCCAACACGCACATGCACGCGCACACACGCACACACACACACACACACACACACACACACACAACCTACATTGTGTTTGGTCGCCATTTCTTTTCCTTGCTCCCTGGTGATTTTCCTCAAATGCATCAGATCGACCTTGTTGGCCACGAGGATCATAGGAAATGACTCTCTAGGAAATAAAGGAACAGCGGCTCGTGAGGTTTCACTGCCCCCCATCCCCCATGCCTGGTGAAGAAGGGAACACAGTCGCATCTCAGGCAGAGTGCGGCCCACGCTGCCTCCCTGGGTGCCCTGGGGCTCACTCAGGAGTCCTGTCTCTCCACGTCCCCAGGCAGCGGAAGGGGGCCTCAGGACTGCTGGTTTGGAGGCTTGTGCTTGCTGCAGGTTGAGGAGCTCAACACTATCAGTGAGGGCTCTGATAGACTGCTAGGCGGTGGGGGAGGGTGCGTGGGGGGGCTGGCTTCCCAGACCTGCTCCCGCCCATCTCCTTGTCACCCTGGCGCACCAGCCACACAGGGCAGCTGTGGCCGTCAGCAGTGGCTTGGGAAGAGCACCAGGGCCAACGTCTGGTACACAGCTGGCACTCAATAAATGGCAGCTGCAAAATCAGGATGGCTCCCAGGAGAGGAAGAGTGGGATCACACGGCATGTCTGCCTTAAAGATTCTCATTGGCATACTTGGCCATATTGCTGTCCAAAGATGAAAGAAATGTCAGTCTTACAGCATCTTTAACATCATTGGGCATTTTCATTTTTAAAAATTCAGAATTTCACAGGTAAGAAATACTACATTATTATTTTCCTTGCAGTTCTTGGGTTAGCCAAAATGTTGAATATTTTCCCATATCAGAGTCATTTATGTTTTCTCTTGAAATTCCTATAGTCAGGGGCTTAACCCACATTTACATCCCAGAGCTTTATGTGTATATGTGAGTGTGTGTGAATGTGTATCCCTTTCCTGGTAAAGTTATTAATACTTTGCCTTTGGAATTGGTGTGAACTAGACTTTTCTGAATTTACTAAGATTTGTTCAAAGCTTACTGCTTTCCTATTAATTTGTCCTCTTACTCTCTTTGCATTGCCTCTTTAAGAGCCAATTAGCTGAAAAGACCAGTTAGGCTTAAAAGAGACTACCAATTACTTAATTACTCCATATAATGCTAAGGAAAAAAATGAGCTTTTAATTAGGTGCTTGTAAATCCCAGAATCAAATGTGATTTAACCAGTTACAATGCGTATTGGAGAGAAAATTCACTTTTTCTTTGAACATAACAAAATTTGGTTAAATTGGGGATATCAGTGGACAGTTTAGGAAAGATGAAAGGGGGCTAACTTAAGGCCTTGGAAGTAGTTTGGCCCCAAGGAAAGAACTGGGGTAGAAGCCTGATCGACCAGCGTCTGAATTCACCTCTGCCCTTCTGTGCCTCAGGAGAGAGAGACTGAGACAGACAGACAGACAGACAGAGCCTGCTCTGAGCCAGGTGCTGGGAGGTCCTGGCCCAGCTGCCCTTACCTGTCCTTGACGCGCAGGATGAGCTGGTGGAAGCGGTCCACGTGCTCGAAGCTGGCCTTGTCTGTGACCGAGTAGACGATGAGGAAGCCGTCCCCTGTGCGCATGTACTGCTCCCGCATGGCGCTGAACTCCTCCTGCCCGGCCGTGTCCAGAACTGGAGTGGGATGAGGCCACTCAGGGGCTGTCAACACTCACAGTGGAGCCCCCTGGGCCTGTGGACCCCCATGCTGCTGCTGCCGTCCCCATACTGGCTCCAGACAAGCTGTCCCCATGAGAGGCTGCATGAGCTCCATGGGCTGAGGTATAAGGGACCCAGCAGGGCCTCAGACACCTCGAAGTATGAGGCTCTAAGAGACTCATTTGTGAACCTGCTGAGTCGAACCGACTGTGCTCCCTGGGCCTTAACTGTCTACAGAAAAACCTCACAGTGTCCATGATCAACGCTGCTACAAAATCCCTCTGGGGTCCCCACACAGGGGCTTGGATCCTGCTGCAGCCCTTACACACTGATTCTGGGGAAGTTACCTGGCTCTCTGAGCCCCCCTTCCTCTTGGGTAGAATGGAGACAATGCTTCCACCTTGTAGCTCCTTGGGAGGAGAGCCCAGGACATGCGTTGGGAAAGGCCTGAAGAGGCCAGCCCAGGTCAGGAAGGATCCTCAGTTCTGGTGCAGACAGACAGCAGGCAGGCCGTGGGGAAAGAGAGGCCTCTGAGAGCCAGGATCACTCGCCCCTAGGATGGGGCTGTCACAAGGGTGATGGGAAGGGGAGCTGGGGAAAGCAGCAAGAGTGGCTGGGGAGAAGGAGCGGGGTACCATCTCAGCGGAGGCCCTGTCCCCAACTCATCTATCCCCTCTCCTTCCCTCCACCCCATGGATTTCTCAAGCCTACTCCCCTTCAGCTTCCTTCCTGCTGAGTTACATGCTTGTCCCTAGGCTGTTTCAGAGGGTGGCAGCCACAGCTGGGGGATCTCCTTTGAGATGCATAGGCCTGACCCCCTCAGCATCCCAAACCCTGCTCACCATCCAGCATTGCCCATTTCCTAGCTTTCTCTGCTCTACTCTCAGAAAGACACAGTTTCCCTCTCCCTGGAGGCAGTGTAACAGGTAGAGATTTTGGAGCCAGATTCTGGGCTGATTCGTCATTCCTAGTGTGATCCTGGGCAAGCTCACTTCTCTGAGCCTTCATTTCCTCAAACGGGGATCCTAAGAGTAGCTTTAAGTTATAACACTTAGACCCTTGGAGCAGTGCTTGCCACAAAGCTCTGTAGGAGTGCCTGCTGCGAGCTTGTTCTCATCTGGGGTGGTATCCTGGGCCATCCCTCCTCTCTTGCTCACCCTGCCTTGGCCAGCTGACAGGACTCACTGCATTCTGCTGCCTGAGCCTGCAGGCCTCTCGCCACTCCTGAAGAGACCTTTCATGGCATAGTGTTCTTGCTACTCATTTCCTAGGTCCCAGCTGCTCTGTCAGCTCCCAGAGGCAGGGGCCTGGCCCATTCGGAACCTGGCGCACACAGAACCCAAATAGTAGCTGAATGAGTAAATGAACGTGAAGTCTATTCGATTTTGTTCATTCATTCATTAAAGAAACATCTGAGAGCCTACGCTGTGCCAGGTAGTGTTGCAGACACTACAGGTGCAGTGCCAATGAGGCAAGATCCTTGCTCTCCTGGGACTCATAATCTAGTGGGGACACTGGCAAACAAATGAATGGGTAATAAAATACCTGGTGGAGAGGAGTACACACTGTGTGTGCCAGCTAGAGGCAATTGGTGGGAGTTGGTGTCACTTTGGGTAGGGATCGAGGACACTAAATAAATCCCATTAGCAAAACAGATGAAAATGTCACAGGTTTGGCTGAAGGGATGGGGAGGCCTGACATTCAGGTGGTATGTAATTAATGTATTTACAGATTTTGGAGGTGTGTATTATCCCAAATAAAAACTAGAGAGCTAGGATAAGTGAAAAGATGATCATTCAGAATTTTAAAAACCCAATTTAATAGGGATCTGAAAATCGAAATGGACCTTCTGGAAAGGAAAAATGGTCATTTCCCCCCCTGACTGCCATAGAAGTAATATTACCCATTCTTTCTAAAAGAATTATTGGAGGAAATACTTCAGCAAAGTGAAAAATAGATCTATGAAAGAATTGAAACAATGATAAGCAAGGAATACAGCAAAACATGAGTTCAGTTTAAATAAATATCGTTACAGGATTTGAAGTAAATGAATGATAGTTTAGAACTAAAATCTATGATGATCCATCAGTGAGGGGTGGGGCTGGGGAAAAGTAAGTTACTACTAAATGTCTTGCCTCATTTGGGAATAGACTAAAGATAATAAATACATCCAGATGTTAACAAAAAAATATAATTATACACACACACAAACATATGTCTGTACATAGAATAACTGCTAGAAATAAAACTCAAAAGTTCTTAATCACCAGAAGAAAAAAACCAACAGGACAAATGGGACCAATCCAACAAAAGGCAAGAATAAACGACACAAAAATATGAAAGCTAAAAAAAGAGACGTGAAAGAAGATGGCAGACATAATTCTAACTATGCCTAACAAAAGTAAATGCAAATGGGTTAAACCCACCTATTAAAGCAGACACCCAATACAAAATCCACTTGTCTGCTGCTGCAAAAGACACATATAAACCAAAATGACACAGGAAGAATGAAAAACAAAGGGATAAAAAAGGAAATGCCAGCCACATGCATCCACAAAAGAGAATTCAAGGACGACGCATTGGACAGGACGAAGCAGGGTATTTATAATGGGAAAAAGTACAAGCATCAAGAAGTGCCAAAGTCATGAATCACAAGCATATAAGAATGTTGCCTAAGATATATATATGTATAGAAACCTGATTTTTAAATACAGTAGGTATTGACAAACCCTATAATCATTGTGAAAGAACTGAACAGGTCTCAATGGGCACATGAAAAGATGCTCAACATCACTTATCATCAGGGAAATACAAATCAAAACCACACTGAGATACCACCTCACACCTGTCAAAATGGCTAAGATTAACACCACAGGAAACAACAAGTGTTTGCTNGACACAGGAAGAATGAAAAACAAAGGGATAAAAAAGGAAATGCCAGCCACATGCATCCACAAAAGAGAATTCAAGGACGACGCATTGGACAGGACGAAGCAGGGTATTTATAATGGGAAAAAGTACAAGCATCAAGAAGTGCCAAAGTCATGAATCACAAGCATATAAGAATGTTGCCTAAGATATATATATGTATAGAAACCTGATTTTTAAATACAGTAGGTATTGACAAACCCTATAATCATTGTGAAAGAACTGAACAGGTCTCAATGGGCACATGAAAAGATGCTCAACATCACTTATCATCAGGGAAATACAAATCAAAACCACACTGAGATACCACCTCACACCTGTCAAAATGGCTATGATTAACACCACAAGAAACAACAAGTGTTTGCTAGGATGCAGAGAAACGGGAACCCTCTTGCACTGTTGGTGAGAATGCAAACTGGTGCAGCTGCTCTGGAAAACAGTATGGAGGTTCCTCAAAAAGTTAAAAATAGAACTATAGGGACATCTGGGTGTCTTGCTTGGTTAAGCATCCTACTCTTGATTTTGGCTCAGGTCATGATCTCATGGTTTGTGAGATAGAGCCCCGCACTGGGCTTCTTGCTGACAGTGTGGAGCCTGTTTGGGATTCTCTCTCTCTCCCTCTCTCTCTGCCCCTCTCCCACGCATTCTCCCTCCCTCTCGCTCTCTCTCTCAAAATAAATAAATAAACTTAAAAAAATAGAACTAACCTAAGGCCTAGAAACTGCACCACTAAGTATTTACTCAAAAGATACAAAAATACAGATTCAAAGGGGTACATGCACCCCGATGTTTATAGCAGCATTATCAACAATAGCCAAGTATGGAAAAAGCCCAAATGTCCTTCAACTGATGAATGGATAAAGAAGATATGGTGTGTGTGTGTGTGATGGAATATTAACCTAAAAAAAATGAAATCTTGCCATTTCCAATGACGTGGATGAAGCTAGAGTGTACTATGCTAACTGAAATAAATCAGTCAGAGAAAGACAAATACCATATGATTTCACTCATATGTGAAATTTGAGAAACTCAACAGATGAACCTAATAGGGGAAGGGAAGGAAAAATAAGAAAAACCGAGAGAGAGGCAAACCACAAGAGACTCTTAAATACAGAGAACAAATTGAGGGTTGCTGGAGGGGATGTGGCTGGGGGAGGGGGAATGGGCTAAATGGGTGATGGGCATTAAGGAGGACACTTGTTGGGATGAGCAATGGGTGTTGCACGTAAGTGAGGAATCACTAAATTCTACTCTTGAAGCCAATATGACACTCTATGTTAACTAACTAGAATTTAAATATATTTGGAAAAAAAAAGAACTGAACAGGCCTCTCTTAGAGACAGATCAAGTGGCCTCCCAAAAGTAATGATCTCAATAATGCCAAATTTAAAAACGTGATCTGAGAGGACAAACTTTACACTCAAACAGTAAATAAGCATGTTCAAACATACAGGAAATTGTCACAACAATTGGCCATATATTAAGCCATCAATAAAAATTTCAACAAATTCCAGAAAGCAGATGTCATATGGGCTATCTTTTTGCCTATATGCAAAAAGATCAGTAACTAACAGCAAAATAAATATATATATATATATATATATAAACTCTTCACTTCAAAGTTTAAAGAGCTCTACTGCTCAAAAATGCTCTAGTTAAAGAGAAAAGCAAAGTAGAAATTACAAACAATTCAGAACTGAATGACAATGGACAACAAGAAAACCTCTGGTTTGAGGCCAAAGTGGGGCTCAGAGGAAAATTATAACTTTATTA
>NW_027528873.1:1077749-1151289 GCF_008692635.1 Crocuta crocuta | reverse complement strand
ATTTTTATTTATTTCTAGGAGAGAGAGAGACAGCATGAGCAGGGGAGGGTCAGAGAGAGAGGGAGTCACAGACTGAAATAGGCTCCAGGCTCTGAGCTAGCCGTCAGCACAGAGCCCGACGCGGGGCCCGAACCCACGAACCGCGAGATCACGACCTAAGCGAAAGTCGGACACTTAACCGACTAAGCCACTCAGGCGCCCCGAAAATTATAACTTTAAATGCACTTCCAAAAACAAGAGACTGAAAATTAACTAAGCATTTAAATGAAGGGGCTAGGAAAGGAAAAATAAAACCAAAGAGAGAAGAAATCATCAATGAAAGCAGAAATTAAGAAAATGAGAAGTAGTAAAAGTAGTAGATATCTAAAAACCAAAAGCTGATTCTTTGAAAAGACCAATTACAGAAAAAAAGCCTTTCGCAATTCTTTCCTTTTTTTTTTTTTTTTAAATGTTTTATTTATTTCTGAGAGAGACAGCGTGAGCAGGGGAGGGTCAGAGAGGGAGACACAGAATCTGAAACAGGCTCCAGGCTCTGAGCTGGCTGTCAGCACAGAGCCCGAAGCGGAGCTCAAGCCCACGAACCGTGAGATCATGACCTGAGCTGAAGTCGGACGCTCAACCGACTGAGCCACCCAGGTGCCCCAGCCTTTCGCAATTCTTATCAGAGACAAAAAAGAAAAAAGACTAATAAGCCTTTGGAATGAGGAAAGGCCTATGACTATGGATCTAGATATATATTTAACAATGAAAGAAAACTATATGCAGTTTTATAGCAATAAAGTTCCAAATCTTGATGAAATGGACAATTGAAGGAAAATATAAATGAACAAAATTGGCTCAAAAAAATATATAAAATCTGAATACGCCAATAATTAGCCATGAAATTAAAGAGGAAGATCTCCCCCCGTGAATGGCACAAAGCTCTTTTTATTATTTATAAACTGTTCAAGAGCCCGGAAAATAACGACCTTTCCAGCTCATTGTAACAGCGTAGCACGGTCCTAATAAACCAGACAGGGATGGCACGTGGTTGTGTGGTAACGTCCAGGCCTGCCCCACCTCTGGGGCACAGGGGCAGCCTGCATGGGGGACCCCAAGAGGGGCATTCAGTCACCCATTTGCCAATTATTTTCTGAGCATCTACTCAGTGCCATCTCCTCTAGTAATACTGTACAGAAGGTGATACATATTATTGGAGGTCTAGGGGAGGAGGGGGAGGGTCCCTTCAGCTTGGAGGGATAATGGAAAGGATATTTATCCTGCCCTTGAAAGATCAGCATTTGACATAAAAAAGATAGGGCCTGGGGAAGGCCTTCCAGGCAGGAAAGCAGCATGGGCAGCGGCCTGATGGTGAGGAAGAAAGGAATCATGGGGAGGCCAGTGTGCTGGCAGAAAATGTCTGTGATGGGAGCAGGTAGGGGAGAGGAGTCGGGGAGACCAGAGGCTGCGACCCTTGGAGACTAAACTAAAATGTTTGAACTTAGTGGGTGCTGGGGAGCTACCGAAGGTTCAGAGAAGGTACAGATATAGTCAGAGGGTAAGTCTGGCAGCCAAAGAGGGAGAAGACTGGAGGCGGAAGCTGTGAAGACATGAAGAAGGGGCCTGGGCAGAGGCAACAAGGGTGTCAGCGAAGGCAGGTGTGTCTGAGGTGGAGAGGAAAACATGAATGGGGAGACACTGAGGACACAGAACATAGGGAACGGGGCCGAGGGGAAAGAGGAGAGTGGAGGGCGCCTTGGAAATTCTAAACGTCAGGGCCCCAGGAGGGCAGGTGTAACCGGGAAGGAGCAGATGGGGGCTGAGCTGGGTCTGGTCTGGTTTGGGCTCCATCCCTCCCCTCTGCACACATATACCTGGTGCCTGGGCACAGGCCCCTTGTCAGTGGCTCTGCCTCCAAAGGAGGCTGAAGATAATGGGCAGCTATGCATTTTAGAAATTATGATTCCGCCTGCATTTCCCATGCCTGATGTCATGAAGGTAGGAGGACTCCAGAGGCAGAAAGCATTAGTCATTGTGGGAGATGTTGTGCCAGTGTGTGTGTGTGTGTGTGTGTGTGTGTGTGTGTGTGTGTGTGTGTGCTTGTGCGCAGAAAAGAGACACAAAGAGACACAGGCAGCCAGACTGCGGAAGGAGGGAGAAGAGAGAAAGATTCTGGAGACAGAGAGGGACAGCACTGTGGACCTCTGTCTGCTTTGCCCCAGTCTTCCCATGCAGAGGATAACAGGGACAGCAGTGTGGCTGAGGAGGGTTTAAATGGGAACCCCAGGGCTGCTCTTAGATCTTGTGGACTTCAGAAGCCAAGCCCCACATGTGGGCATAGCATGGGGCCCACCACCCCCGCAGACGGGCAGTCAGCATATGGGGCACCAGCCTGGGTCCCAGCTGAGCCCTCCTCCTTCTCCCTCCCTCTCTCCCTCCTGCTCTTCCTCTTCCTTCTTCTCTTCCGCCTCTTCTTCCTCCTCCAGGGCCTCCAGTGGGAGGCACACCCTGCCATGGGCTTGGGGCTCTGACCTTGGTAGCAGCCCAGGATACAGTCTGAGCTCTTTGGCTGAAAACAGTCCT
This sequence comes from Crocuta crocuta, assembly GCF_008692635.1. Classification (NCBI taxonomy): domain Eukaryota; kingdom Metazoa; phylum Chordata; class Mammalia; order Carnivora; family Hyaenidae; genus Crocuta; species Crocuta crocuta. The sequence goes on along the minus strand of NW_027528873.1, from coordinate 1,148,727 downwards.
ACCCACCATGTTCCCACTGGTGGCAGGCACTTTGCTGGGGTTTTAAGCTCACATGCCCTCTGGGTCCTCTTCATGGCCTAGTACAAATGCGGAAACTGAGGCCCAGGGAGTTAAAGGGATCTGCTCAAGTCCACACACTGGGAAGGAGGCCACCCCAACTTCCCCAAGACCCAGCTGTCCTTACTCATCCAGTCTCATCTTCAGCCAGAGTGCGGGTCTGGCCACCCAGAACCAGCCGGGCTGTGTCTCGATTACAACGCTTTGCACGCATGAACCAGAATTCCCTCTCAGCCAGCTACCCCTGCTGCCCGGCCGCATGGCTGCAGTCTGCCTCCTCTCCTGATAGCCCCAGCCTCGGACCAGTGTCTTTGAGCCCTTCCTACTGGGTTATGGGTTCTGTGGTTTCTCCTAGTCAGGGCCTCCAGGCCTGGCTGGACTCTTCAGCACGGGGTGGAGCTCCAGAGGGCGAGGGGAAGGGGAGCCTGGCTTTCATTTCCCTGGGTCTCTCAAAAGCTTCAGCACCCAATTCAGGTCCAAACTATCCGTACAGAATGACCAGACAGATCACATGCGTGCCACAGGAAATGCAGTTACCGTGTTCAACCAGCCCGGGGCCAGCGGTAAAGGAAATCACTGAGAAGTGACTTTTTAACTTGTGTTATGTGCCTTTCATGGTGAAGTACAGGTTCTGGAATATGAGAACAGAGAGGACGGTTTCTAGAGGTACCCCCAAGGACCATGCCTGCTGTTTTCTACCTTTCTTTACACCACAGGCTGTCATGGGAGGCAAGAGGGGCCACACCCATTTCACAGGGGAGTCAGGTGGGGAGGCCTGTGCCCTTCCCAGGAGAAGATTCCAATAAATATATGCCGCCTAGCTGAGCACCACTAGTGATGAGGGCTCTTTACTATTTTTCTTGTGTTCCCCTTTCTGGGTAAGGGTGTGTACAGAGTGGGCTGGGTGTCAGGCAGAAGGGTGGACCCATCGACCATACACTGTTCCCAAAAAAAGGGCTGCTTTCTTCTCCGAAGTGCGTGCAGGGCGTGGAGAGCCGGCCACTTGGGACTATCTAAGGAGGAGGAGGCTCGGTGCTGCGGCAGGCAGGGCCGGCTCCCTGACGATGCGGAAGCTTCCCTCCCTCTGGCAGTGGCCCCAACCTCAACTCACTCACTTCAGGATGACAGGACAGAAGTGCTGGCCATCAGCCCTAGGGGACAACTGCTCCGGAGGCCACACTACTGCAGCTGGGGGAATGGGGCGATGCCCTGGGACACATTTTCATGAGGTCCCTAACTTCCCTCACTAGGCGAACACATTGCATGTGTTGGTGCACATTCGTTCAGGGAGATGATCCGTGGCTTTGCGGAATTCTTAGCAGAGCTAGGAACACTGCTAGCCCTAAAAAATACCCCTCTTGGGGAGACAAAAGGGCAGCAGGCACGTGGGTCTCAGCTGTGTAACCAGGAACGTCCCAGGGACAGATGGTAGTGGGAGAGGGGCCTGGCAATGGAGAGGAGCAGGGAGGCAAAGTGTTGGCCTACAACCCCCTTTCTTCCTCACAATCACTTGGGAGGGAGGTGTGGGGAGGGGGGCAACACTTTACAGGTGAGGAAATGAAGCCGGGCAAGGCGGTCACCTGCTCAGGTTCACACTGCTGGCGAGTAGGAAAGGCAGGATTTGAACGCCAGGCTATCTGGGGCCAAGCCTTGCTCTGCTCCTGGCACCAGCCTGTCTTTGAGTGGGGAGCCAGCAGTGTCCCCAAGGCCTGTGAAGAGGCACAGGTCTACCAGCAGTGGGTGAGGACAGAGCACCTGAGGTCTGCAGCGATGGAAGACACACACCCCACCTGCTTACCCCAAACCGTCCACCTGCCGCACACCTGCCCCTGGGTGGCCACACATAGCTGGGAAGAGAGAACTCACAGCCATGCTCCAGGCTCCCTTTAGAGTCCTAGTACCGACTTTTGGGGCCCTTAGAGCACCCAACTAATCTAAACACATCCCCATCCAGTCCTCTCCTACTCCTGGGCCACAGCCTCGCAGTGCCTCCTCTCCTCCAGCCTCCACTCCCAGCGGAGTGAAACAGGTGCAAAGCTACCAAATCAACCCACGTCACAGACTGAGGAAGCCTCGCACACTGTGGTGGAGTGTGGCCACTGCAGAACACAGTTTAGCATTTCCTAAAAAAGCGAAACTTGGAGTCAGCACAGGACCCAGCCATTCCATGCCAGGGACATACCCGAGAGAAGTGAAAACACATGCACGCAAAAACTTGCACATGAATGTCCACAGCAGCAGTATCCACTGAGGTCCCAGGGGGAGACAACCTGAATGGCTGCCAATGGATGAGTGGATAAAGAAACTGTGATACATACACTAGAATATTACTCTCATCAAGCTACGACAGGATGCACCTTAAAAACAGTGCACTGAGTGAAAGAGCCCAGTCATTTTCTAACTGAAAGGCTACTTAGAGTATGGCGCCATTTATAGGAAATGTCCAGAACAGACTGATCCGTAAAGACAGAAAGTAGGTCAGTGGTTTCAGGGACTGAGGGAGGCGGTGGGGGAGAATGGGAATGAGTGCTTAATGGGGTGAGCCTTCCAGGGAGAGAAGATGAAAATGTTGGAGAATCAGTGGTGATCCAAGTGATTGCTGATTTGTGAATCCGTCAGCAGTTGTGACTGTGCAACTGTAGGTATAGACTGAAAAACACTGAATTGTATACTTTAAAGGGGGGGATTTTCCATGGAATTGTATTTCAATGAAAAAAAAATTGTATGAGGAGCCCCCTCTTCTTTTCTCTGACACACACACTCCACTTGTCTTCTTACTACAGGGGATGACCTGGCCCTGTTCCCATCCAAGCCCATCCCCTCCAGCTGAGCACTGGGTCCTGTCTTCTTCCAACTATACAAGGGCACTGCTGCTATTGATGTCTCCTGCATCATCCACTTCTCTCTCTAGTGGTTCATTTCCACCAGAATGCAAACATACTATAGTTTCTCTCACCTTAAAAAAATAAGGCCAAAAAATTATAAGTAAAAACCTTGCCCCTTGACCTTACATCTCCTTCTAGCTGCTGTCCATTTCTCTATTCCTCCTTACAGCCACACCCCTTGTCTGTTCTCATTGCCTGCTCTTCCTCCCCTCCACTCTCTCTTGAACCCACTACAATCAGACTTTCATTCCTGACCACTCTATCAAAAATTGATCTTGTCAAGTCACCAATGACTTTCATGTCACTAAATCCAATTAGCACTTCTCAGTCTTCATCCCACTGGGCTACCTGCTGACATCTGACATGAATCTGGCTGGTACACTCAGCCCAGTTGTTGATGGTTCCCTCCTTTCTGAAGAGCTTTCTTCATTTGGCCTTGGGACATCACTCTCACCGGTTCTTTTCCTACTGCAGTGACTGGTCCTGCTCTGTCCCTTTATCTCTCTACCCTCTAAATGCTGGTGGGTCCCTACACTCAGTCCCCCATATTCACTTTGTTGGCCACCTCTCATCTCACGGCTTTACATGTCCACTCCAAAATTTCCATCTCCAGCCTATGCATCTCCTCTTACTCCAGATTCAGACATCTGGCTGCCTGTTTGACTTCTATTTGTATATGAGAAATGCATCTCAGATTTAAAATGTCCATAATTAAACTCTTGATTTCCCCCAAAACTTGCTTTTCACCAGTCTTCCTAATCTTGACAAATCTAACTATTCTACCAGTAGTGCAGGCCAAAGGCTTTCTCTCTCTTCCCCCAGCTCATGCCATATACTTCATCCACAAATGCTGTTGTTTCCCCCTCCAAAACACATCAGAAGTTCAGCTAACTCCTTCTCATTACCGCCTTCATTGGTGCCCTAGTCCAAACTGGTAACATGACTTCTAAGAGCAATCAACATGAAGTTCTGAAATCAGAGCAAAAGCCTAAATTAACTGCAGGAGCATAGGACCTGTCAGCAAGAGGAAACTCACCTGGGGTCTGGGGTACAAACCCCAGGACTGATGCCTGGCTGTGCTGTGACTTTGAAGGGGGAGGGGCATACACTGCATACACACCGTCATCACACAGCCTTGCTGAGCTGACGCTAGGTCACTGGCTGCTGGTGTGCCCCTCCAGCTCCCAGGTTGGCTAGTGGGGCTAAGCTGACACAGAGCAGGAGTAAGATCCTTTGCTTCAGGGTCAGAGGAAAGGGGCTCTAATCAGCTGTGTGGCCTTGGACATGTTAATTCCCCTCTCTGAATCTTGGTTCCCTCCCCCTGCAGGGGCCTGATGGATCAGAGGGCTGCTGGACAGACACTGGAATAGGAGGTCTGGGTCCTCAGGGGAGGGGCCCTCAGGGACACAGGACAGCAAATGCAGCAATTTTCCAATGATTTGGAAGTATTGCAGTATTTTATCAACGAGTATGGCAGTACCGGTGCATACTGGCTAAGGAGCAGCCATGCTCACCTGTAAGGTAGAGACACTAACCTCAACTTAGCAGAACTGTTACAAGGATGAAATAAAACAATCCCTGCAAAGTTCTTAGCACAGGCTCTGGCCTTCCAGAAAAGTCTGGTCAGGAGTAAGTTCTCCGCAGCAATGATGCAGAAGGAGCCATTGTGAACGAGGGCTTGGGAGGCAGATCTGGCTTCAACATACCAGGAAGCATTGCCCTGAGCACCTCGGAGATCAGTGAGCTCCACGTTTCTGGAAGCATTCAAGCAGTGATGGCTGATGGAACCTGGATAAAGGGTCAGGCAGAGGCTTGTAGGGCTGGATTTCATAATCTGAGGCCATGTTCCCTCATAAAGACAAAGAGGGAAATTCCTCCCGCATCACTGCCAGCAGGAAAAGGGGAGGATGGGGGCGGAGCTGGAAGGACAGGCCAGCTCTGCATGTACCCCATTTTTAGTTGGGGGCCCGTGGGGCAGTGCTTACTCTGAAGCCGGCTCACCAAGTAAATCCTCTAGCTCGGAAAAATTACACTTAGTAAGTCTTCCTTTTTCTCTCGCTGCCCTTCCAATGTCCTCCTTCCCTCCCCCTCCCCGGAAAGAATGTGGATTCGGGCGTTCAGGGAAAAGCCAGGTCCAGGCTGCTCAGAGAAGACAACAGCACTTGTGTCTGAAGTTTGGGCAGAAGCCAGGGTGGAAACATCCCAGCATCTGAGGGTGCAGGAGAAGGGCTGGAGCTTTCACTCTCTGCAAAGACCAAGCTGTTAATGGGGACCCAGGGGAACAGGGCGGCTGCAGAGCTGGGCCCAGGAGCAGCTCGTGGGGAGAGGTGTGGGGAGAGTCAGGGCCCACTGCTGTTTTCTGTTGGTGGAAGAAAGATGCAAGGCCGGGAAGAGGGTGGGGCGGGGAACTGTACAGGTGAGAAGGCCCAGTGACACGCACCCTTATTGTGGACAGGCTTGCAGAGGATGTGGTCACTATCCCAACCTGCAGGGCTTGGGTCCAAACAGGAGGCAGCACAACAAGACGGGGGTGTGCTCGGCAGAGGTGAGAGCACCTGGGCCTGGCTCTGCCTCTAGCTTGATCTTAGGCAAGTCATTCTCCATCTGCACCACAGTTTCCTTAGGTATAAAGTGAAGGGGGTGATACCATAGCATGGTATCATGGCATAGCTCAGGAGCCTGCCAGCCGTAGCCTAACAGAAAAAAAAAAAAAAAAAAAACAGGCACACAAGAACTCCAGGACAAAACAACTGAAAGCATGGACTGGAAAAGGTATTTGTACGCTCATGGGCACAGCAGCAACAGCAGCATGATTCACAATAGCCAAAAAGTGGACAGAGTCCCAGTGCCGGCTACTGCACGAATGGTTGAACAAAATGTGGTATAATCTACAGTGGGATGGTATTCAGTCTCACAAATGAAGAAATTCGGACCCATGTTATAACATGGACGAACCCTGAAGACATCGCGCTAAGTTAAGTAAGTCGGTCACAAAGGAACCAATACTGTATGGGTCCACACATATGAGGTACTCAGAGTAGTCAAATTCAAAGAGACAGAACACAGAATGGTGGCCTCCAGGGGCTAGAGCAAGGGGAGTCGGAGTTATCGTGTAGTGGGTACAGAGTTTCAGCAAGAGATGAGTAAGTCTGCAGACAGATGGTGGCCATGGATGCACAAGGTGGATGGACTTAAGGCCACAGAGCCGTACACTTAAAAACGGTTACAATGGTGTTATGTATATTTTGTCACAACAAAATCATATACACGTACATATACATACATACATACATACATACATACAAAACTTCAAGACTCTGCCGAAAGCTTGGTTCTTCCTGATTCATGAAACCTGAGAACTGGGGTGAGTCATGTGGCTGAAAGCCATGATGAGGCAGGGATCAAAGTCTAGGACGAGGAGAGAAGTCTGGAGAGCCGGCAGATGGGGGAGCTGATGCAACCCCACCACAGAGAGGTGGGCACCAGTCAGCGAGGAGACGCTCCCAGAGCTGGGCTCTAACAATGACAGGGGAGCCCAGGGTCCCATGGGACCCATGGGAAAGAACCCAGAGCAGGCTTGCTCCAATGCCTAGGGATCCCAGACACCAGGGAGCCCGGCTGCTGGCCCCTGAGGTCAGCTGTCTCCTGTGTCTCAGATTCTGGGAGAACCAGGGCAATGAGCTCCTTGAAAGAAAGTAAGAAAAAAGTTTGTAAGAAAGCAAAAAGCCTATGAGAGAATCCTGTGTGGCAACCAAAGAGAAGGCTTTTGAGAAAGCTTAGGAAGAGCAGCGGGCCCTCCGAAGGACCTCGGGCAAGTTGTAAGAGGGGCAGGTGAACTTGTCTATTGAGCCTGATAATCTAGGCCACATCCCCCTCTTCCCAGGATGTCAACATCCATTCCCAGAGGCCCAGGGATCAGCTTGTGAGAGAGAATTTTCCCACCCGATCAGACTAACGGAGAATTTTCCCACCCAGGAGACAAAGTGGAGTTCAAGCCATCACTAGGTGTGTGAATCTCGCTGGGCTTTATTTTTATGGAGACAACAATAGTAGCTGGCACAGTAGTGCTGTAATTATTAAAAGAGAGTGTATGCAATGTGCGTGGCATGGGGCTTCTACATAGTAATTGCTCAATAAAGATCATTACTGCCCTCATAATTCTCATCGTCCTCTTCCTCCTCCTCCTCATCATTATCAAGCTGCCATGTTTTTGCTCCTTTTGAATTTGGAAGAACAGCAACCCCAGAGTTCAGACTACTTGGAAGGCTTCCTGGGCTTAGCACCACCCCCCAGGGTGGTACGGCCTCCAGGGAAGCGGGAGGTCAGGGCTCCGGAGGCCCCGGGAAAGTCCTGTCCATCCCAGGGCTGCACTCTACCCCAGAGGAGTCCAGCCCCAGATGGGTCAGAGTTACATTCAAGCCTAAATACAACCAGCCTTTGATTAAAGCTCCCAAAATATGGGGCATCCTTTTAAATGCCAGGCTAATTATATTTAAAAGGAATGTTTTAAGCCTTTCTTTTCTTTCTTTCTTTCTTTCTTTCTTTCTTTCTTTCTTTCTTTCTTTCTTTCTTTCTTTCATCCTTCCTTCCTTCCTTCCTTCCTTTTTCTAAACATTTATCCAGTTTTGAGCGATAGAAAGAGACAGAGTGTGCGCAGGGGGAGGGTCAGAGAGAGAGGGAGACACAGAATCCCAAGCAGGCTTTGAACTGTCAGCACACAGCTGGACACGGGGCTTGAACTCACAAACCATGAGATCATGACCTGAGCTGAGGTCAACCACTTAACCAACCGAGCCACCCAGGCACCCCGCCTTTGTTTTCTTAATATGAGACCTAACTGAGTGGAGAAATGTAGTAATCTAGTATCTGTGCCTGAGGACACCCTGGGTGGGCAATGCCACGAGTTAGGCTGGATTCAGGGGGCAGGTTGAGAGGCACAGCATCCCAGGGGAGCCCAGGAGCTACAGAACACAAGCTTTGCAAATTCCTGCTTATAAAGCAGTGTTGTGGCCATGCTTCCCTTTTCTCTGCTGCTGCTGCTGCTGCTGCTATAAGCATTATCACAACATCTTCTTCTTTTTTTTTTTTTTAAATGTTTTTTTATTTATTTCTAGGAGAGAGAGAGAGAGACAGCGTGAGCAGGGGAGGGTCAGAGAGAGAGGGAGTCACAGACTGAAACAGGCTCCAGGCTCTGAGCGGGCAGTCAGCACAGAGCCTGACGCGGGGCTCGAACCCACGAACCGCGAGATCATGACCTAAGCGAAAGTCGGACGCTTAACCGACTAAGCCACCCAGGCGCCCCCACAACATCTTCTTAAAACTCACCCTTGGGAACATTTTTCCCCCAGAAATGAATCTAATACCCAAAGCTACTTTACGAAAAAGAAAAAGTTAGGGAAGTCAATATGGCTGTATAGAGAACTAATGTTCATTAAGTCCCAATTATGCACCAGGCAATGGTGTTACTCTCTCACACGCATTATGCAATGTTTTTCAGGATGTTTTCTGTGAAAAGAGTCCAGAATGATGTGCTAACAGCAGTTCTCTGGGAAACCCTAAGGACAACCTATCCTACCAATATATTTCCAATATTATGTTTGTATATTGAAGATTCTCTTAAGTCCCACAGGAAAGAAACAGTTTATATTTCTTTAACTCAGTATATCCCAAAATATGGCATATATTCGAATGGGTGATGCATGGAGATGATTTTTAGAAAGTACATAAGTGCAAGTTTTAAATTTTAGAGGTCATATATATTTATTATATAACATAGCTAGCACTTAATGCCTGTGACTGCACATATATTGTCCAGGACTTATTCATACATTCATTTCACACACATGTACTGAGGACATACTATGAGCCAAGCAGTAGTTTAGAACTGAAAATACAGCAGTAAATAAAAGAAAGTCTCGCTCTCAAAACTTCATATTTTATCAGGAAACAACAAAAACTCAAATAAATATATTGAACAAATACATGTTTAACAGTAAAAGGTAGAATAAAGAAAAAGAGTTAATCAAGGGGACAGAATGACAAGGGGTGGGGTGGGTACTAGTACAGATGGTTTGGTCAGGAAAGACTTCTTAGATAAACTTAACATTTAAGTGGAGACCTACACGAAGTGAGAATGTATTTCTGAAAGAACATTCTAGACAGAGAGAATACCAAATGCAAAATCCCAGAGATGGGAATGTGTTTGGTTCCTGGTGAACTATTCAGTTTCAGGACTACAGCCAAAGCCCTGAAGGATGGTAGTTTTTAAAACTACAATATAATTCAAATACCATAATATTCGCCCTTCTTAAAATACACAATTCAGTATATACACAAAGCTGTCACTTTTTTTTAAGTAAGGATTCACGGGGTGCCTAGGTGGCTCAGTCAGTTAAACGTCCAACTCTTGGTTTGGCTCAGGTTATGATCTCACAGTTCATGACTTCAAGACCCACATCAAGCTCTGTGCTGACAGCACGTAGCTGTTTGGGATCCTCTGTCTCCCTCTCTCTGCCCCTACCCTGCCTGTACCTGCTTACACAAACTCTCTCTCTCTCTCAAAATCAATAAATAAGCTTTAAAAATTAAAATAAATAAATAAAGAAAGAAAGAATGATTCAGTTCTGGTTCCAGCCAAGATGGAGTAACAAGGACCAGATTTATCTTCTCACTTGAAACAACCAAGACCAAACAACATAACAGACATTCATGGAATGTTCCACCCAACAATGGCAGAATACTCACTCTTTTCATTTGTACATGGAACATTTACCAGAGAGAACATATCCTGGGTCATAAAATAAGCCTCAACAGATTTAAAATAATTTAAATAATATACTTTATGTTCTCTGACACAGTGAAATTAAAATAGAAACCAGGAACAAAAGGATCTCTGGAAAATTCCAAAATACTTGAAAACTAAATATTTCTAAATAACCTATGGGTCAAAGAAGATCTCAGAAGGGAAATTGGAAAGTATTCTGAACTGACTGAAAATGAAAACAGAGGGTTTTAGAATATGTAGGATGACAAGTAGTTTGGGGGAATTTATAGCACCAAATGAAGATCTCAGAAAAGAAGAAATGTTCAAATCAATCACATCAGCTTCCACGTTAAAAAGTCAAAGAAAGAACAAATTAAATCCAAAGTAGTCAGACAAAAGGAAATAATAAAGCTAAGAGTGAAAATCAATGGAACCAAATGGGAAAAGTCAATGGCCTCAAGAGTTGTTTTTTTGTGAAAATCAATGATACTCATAAATCTCTAGACTGTCTGCTTAGGGAAAAAGGAGAAGACACAAATGAAAAACACCAGGAATGAGAGAGGAAACATCACTATGGATTCTACTGATATTAACAAGAAAATAAGAGAGTATCATGAACAACTTTACGCCAATAAATTTAATAACTCTGACGAAACGAACAGCTTTTTTAAAGACACACACTACCAAAACTCACTGAAGAAACAAATAATCTGAATAGCTCTACATTTATTAAAGGAATTGAATTTGTAGTTTAAAATCTTCCAACAAAGAAAATTCCAGCCCCAGAGTGCCTCATCGGTGTATTCTACTGAATAGTTAAGGAAGAAATAATACCAATTTTGTTCAAACCCTTCCAGAAAATTGAAGAAGAGAGCATATTTCTCAGTTCATTCTATAAAGCCAGCATTACTAGGCATGGTAAGGAAACTGCAGACCAATAGAGCTCTCAAGAACATACATATAAAAATTCTAAACAAAATTTTAGCAAATCAAAGCCAGCAATATTAAAAGGATAATGCATCATGACCAAGTAGGATTTATCCCAGGGATACAATGTTGGTTTAACATTAGAAAAATTAACATAATTTGCCATACTGACACACTAAAAAGGAAATACCATATGAGTATCTCAGTAGACACAGAAAAGCATTTGACAAAATCCAATACCACACGTCATAAAAATTCTCAGGAAATTAGTAATAGGAAGTTCCTCAACCTGATACAGGGAATGGATAAAAAACCTATAGCTAACATCGTATTTATTGCTGAAAGACTGAAAGCTTTCTCCTTAAGATCAAGAACAGGACAAGTATGTCTTTAGTCAGTGAAGTAAGGCACAGAAAAGAAACAGAAGCCATCCAGTTTGGAAAGGCAGAAGTAAAACCATCTTTACTCACAGACATGACCATCTCTGCAGAAAGCCCAAAAGAATTTACAAAAAAGCCACCAGAACTAATAAGTGAGTTTAGCAAGGGTGCAGGTTACAGTTAATATACAAAATGCAACTGCATTACTACATATTAGCAACAAACAACTGGAAACTGAAATAAAAAATATGATTTATAATACAGATTGTAGATATAAATCTGACAAAATATGCAAAAGACCTATGCTACTGAATCTGTAAAACAATTGATGTAAGAGTTAAAGAAGACCTAGGGGTGTCTGGATGGCCCAGTCAATTGAGCCTGAGTGTCTGACGCTTGATTTTGGCTCAGGTCATGATCCCTGGGTCATGGGAAGGAGCCCGAGTTGGGTTCCATGCTCAGCATGGAGCCTGCTTGGGATTCTTTCTCTCTCCCCATCTACCCCTCTCCCCTGCTCACACACACTCTCTCTCTAATGAAAAATAAAGAAGACTTAAATAAATGGAGAAATACTGCATTCATGGGTTGAAAGGTTCAACATTAGTAGGATGTCAATTCTTCTCAAATCTGCAGATCTACAGATTCAACAAAATCTCAATCAAAATCTACAAGTTTAGAGTTTAACTGGTTCTTAAATTCATATGGAAATGCAAAGGACCTAGAGTGGACAAAGCAACTTCAAAAAAAGAACAAACTTGAGGACTTAACAATTCATGATTTTAAGACTTGTTATAAGGCTACAGTTATCAAGATAGTGTGGTATTGGTGCTAAGATAGACAGATAGGCCAAACAAGCAGAATATATGGGCAACTAATTTTCATCAAAGGCACAAAGGCAATTCGGTGGTGAAAGGAGAAACTTGTCAACAAACAGCGCTGGAACAGCTGCATCTCCATATATCAAAAAAACCCAAAAAGTCATACCCCAACCTTCCCCAAAAAACTTTTGTTCCATACCTCATATCATGTACAAAAATTAAGTCAAAGTAGATCATAAACCTAAATACAGAACCTAAAGCCATTAAACTGCTAGAAGAAAACATTGGAAGAAAACCTTTGTGACTTTGGGCTAGGCAAATATTTTAGACATGACCAGAAGCACAATCCATAAAAAACAAGCTGATAAACTGGACTTCCTCAAAATTAAAAGCTCTGGTCTTTCAATGACACTGTTAAGAGAATGAAAAGCATGCCACAGATTGGAAGAAAATACCTGCAAATCACATATCTGATAGTGCATCCCAGTGGTTTTCAAAGTTCCCCTCATACAATTATAGTCTATCCTTACTGGCTCTTTGTTTAAAAGAGAGACTCAGTACAAAGCCATAAGCAGGAAGAACCTAGAGCAGCGGATCTCTACTTTAGCATCACCTGGAGGGTTTGTTAAAACACAGATTGCTGGGCTCCACCCTCAGAATTTCTGGATCTGTAGAGCCTGAGGGTTTTCATTTTTGAGAAGCTCCCTGGTAATCCTAGGCTGCTGGCCTGGATACCCACATCTTGAGAATTGCTATTCTAGGCCAATTTAGACTAAACTAGAAACAATGGCAAATGCAAGATTTTGCCCTCAAAGAAAAATAAACTATGCTCACTAAAAAATAATTTGTTTCCCATATTTTTTTTTATTAGCCAGAGACATCTGTAAATGCTAATCAGAGCTTCAGATCAGCAAGAAATAACAAACATGACATCAGTGAGTTGGCATGATGCTAGCCTTGCCTCTTTGTTGTATACACATTGTGACTGCCACAAAGCTGTTCAGAACTCACCCTGGAAAACATACATGGCCTGATACCAACCATCCCATAATGACAACATGAAAGATACCATCCACCCCAGGGAAGCTGGTCAACTTCCCCTGACCCTCTGCCTCATGTGCCCCGCCCCCATGCAGGGCTGCCATCCACGTCTCACCGTCCAGGATGGCCCATTGATTGTCAATCTCCGTATGTTTCAGGTAGGAGTCTTCAATGGTGGGGTCATAGTCAGGCACAAAGATCTTCTGGAAAAACTGGATGGTGAGGGCGCTCTTGCCCACACCCCCATCTCCCACCACCACCAGCTTGTACGTGGGGAGGTTGTCACTGGGGACGGCGCTGGTTGCCATGTTTCTGATAGGTCACACCTGGGGAGGCAAGACATGTATAATAAGCCAGGGGGCTTTTTCCTTTCTGACCTTGAGTGGAAAATATTCATGAGTTTTCCTCCCTCCTTACAGAGTAATAAATACTCCCAATCATGTGTTTATTCAATCTATTGAATATCAATTATGTGCCACACCTGCTTTTGTGGACACAATGCTGCTAGATGCCCTGAAGTCTTTAACAAGTAAAGCCAAAAAAGCTAGGTCAAAGAAGCTTTCCCCCCACTCAGGTCTACCCTAGTCCTGTACCAGTGAACATGTGCGTGCTAGTCTGAGCAGGGATAGCACAGAGGTTCACCTTCTACATCAACTCTGTCGCAGGACTGCTGTGCCTGAGGATTTGAGGTCGCCTGAACTAAGGAAGGGACGGGCAAAGCAGCCTAGAGCACCATGCCCCCTTGCTCCTTTCCCTCAGTCTCCTTGCCCTTAGTCATCAGAAAGTTGTGCTAGTGGGCGCCTGGGTGGCTCAGTGGGTTGAATATCTGACTCTGGATTTTGGCTCAGGTCATGAACCCAGGGTCATGGGATTGATCCCACATGAGGCTCTGCGCTGAGCATGAAGCCTCCTTGGGATTCTCTCCCCCCTAGCCCCTACTCTGCCTCTCTTAAAATAGAGAAATAAAAACTAAAAAAAAAAAAAAATTCTCTCCCTCTCTCTCTGCCCCTCTTCCCTGCTTGTGTGTGAGCGTGCTCTCTCTCTCAAATTAAAAATAAAAAGTTGTGTTAGCATCTCGTGGCATCTGGTCAACCCGTTTTAGTTGGGGGGAGGGGGAGGAAGAATGATGTCGTGTCTAGCTAAGGCAGTGGTTCTCAAGCAGGAGCAGTTTTGTCCCTGGGGGACATGTGCAATGTCTGGAGATAATTTTGGCTGTTAAAACTAAGTGGGTGTTACTGGCATCTAGTGAGCAGAGTCCAAGGCTGCGGCTACACATCCTACAATGCACAGGACAGCCCCCACCCCTCCCCCCCAACAAAGAATCATCCATCCTACGATATCGGTAGTTCTCAGGTTGAGAAACCTTGAGCTAAGGCAACCAGGCAGGGGCCGGAAATGTGGCGTCAGGATTCTGAAGAATAACTGAGCCTTAACAGATAAGCACTGATTGTGAAGAGGTGACAGCAGAGGAGTGAAGAGTCATCACTGGAAACAGCGTCGTAAAGTGACAAGGAGGAGAGGGAGGTGGGAAGCAGGGAGCATGGAAGGAGCGCTACACAAGGGGCATTGCCAGAGAGGAAAGGTGCTGCCTGCGGACCGGCCAGGGGGCCAGGGAGAAGCAATGTGGCCTCCTGCTCTGGTGGTCCTGGGCAGCCTGGAGCCGGCCCTGGCGCCGGGGAGTGCAAGCTTGCTCCTGCCTCAGTGTTCCAGCACAGCAGGAATCTCTGCACAAGCTAGGAGGCAGAAAGGCATGGTGGGGGGGTGACAGGGACCCTGAAGGGTGCGGGGACAAAGGACTGGACGTCCCGTGTGCCCTGCCGCTTGTTGGAATGGCCACGCTGAGCCATAATTTCCTTACCTATCGGATTAAAGGACTGGATTTTTTACAGTTATTTGCAGCTCTAAAGAGTCCTCAATTCTAGATTTCAACATGAAGGGTGGTAGACACAAATGTGGGTTATGTGGCCACACTGATTCACATGGGGCTACAAGTGAGAGTCATTGCATAACCCTGCGCAGTTACGGAAGCTTGGCATTGACATTTAGGATTTCCCTGCAGTGCGAGGAAGTACAGGCGCTTTTATACAGTGCGGGTGAGCGTGGATGTCTGTCCCAACTGGGCTGAGAACACACTCGCACAAATATATCAAAATCTAAAATGACACACCCTCTCTCGAAGCTGTATGACATATGAGAACTTATGCTAAGGGGATAATCAGATGAGTGTACGAACATAATAAGAAGAGGGGGAAAAGTGGAGACGACTTAAATGCTGTGGGGGAAAGTTAAAGAAAACATTTACCTACACGATGCAATATATTAGGTAGCCATTAAAAAGGATGTCAGGCACTAACCTAGAAAAAGTTTATATTAGGTATGAAAAAAACCCCAAACAGCTGCAAAACAACACGTATGTATGATTGCACGCCCATGAAGTCACCCATCTACATATCTGTATGTCTAGATGCGGTTCTAGGCAGACAGAAGTCTGGCAGATTTGGGGGCACCTTCTCAATTTTCAACTTGCTACAATAAGCTAGTATTATCTATGTATCCTGGGAAAGCTTAACAATATTAAGATATTCCCACCAATGGGAATAAAAGGTCCAGTACAGGGAACAGAGTCGATGGTATTGCAACAGCATTGCGTGGTGATTGATGGCAGCTCCACCTATAATGTACAGAGTTGATGAATCACTGTGATACATGGGAAACTGATATAATGTTGTGGGTCACCTATACTCAAAGAGACAATTTTTTAAATGTTCCCACCAAATAAAATGTTCAGACTATCTGAAAATGTATGACTCTGAGTTCTGTGGGGATTTAAGCTCCTTTGGTGCCGGATATCAGGCCCATGTGGTGCTGCATCTCCCCAGGTGGGATAAAGGTGGGGACACACTGACGTTTTGGTGAACTGAGCTCTCCCACGTGATGAGAGATGACGATCCAATGAGGCTCCTGGACAGTTGAAGAAAACAGGAATGGGGAGAGGGCAAGGGCCAGCTCCCGCTCTCCTTTGCCTCTCAGGTTTTGGGAGCCAGGTGTCAGCATGGTCCCCTCACTGCCCCTCCTTACCCATCGTCTTGGCCGTGGGTGGACAGTGACACTGGGCCAGGTTGACCATATTGCCTGTGAAAAAGGCTCTTTTTAAAGAGCTCCCTTCCACTGTCTGCTGGCGACATGAATAAAAAGTACTCAGTAGGTGGGAAGGTATCAAGAAGGAAAATTCTTTCTCTTGATTTTCTTCTCAAAATGAAACAAGAGAAGAAATACACTAGTAAGTATAATCGAGGACATGAACTGAATCTTTGAGGTGGTGCTCAGACCACCCACAGGAGAATTACCTGGGGACCTGCTTGCCAAGCAAGGCAGCTGGCAGGAAACGGTCAGATGAAGGGCTCCTTCCTTTCACAGAGTCCTGTGCTCAGGGGGCGAGCTCTCGAGAGACCACAGGCAGCCAACTCAGGGTTCCCTCCCAACTAAGACTCAATGAAAGTGGGTTAGAATGCACAGTTAGCACAAAACTTGGACCGGATCTTTTGTGACAAAAGGACTCTTTAGCGCTGTTCATAGCTGATGGGCCAAGTTCCGGCTCCTTCACTGGACACTTGAGGCTGTTACTGGTTGCCAGTGCTATGACCTCTCCAGCAGTAGCTATGCCACAACATCTCACACTCTACTCTCTCCTTCTCTCGACCAGCTTTGTGTTCACCCAGTGTGCTCTGTGGTCACACAGAGTCCTCTACAGATGCCTAGGGTCCCCTCGGGGAGCACACACCTCTTCACAGGTCAGGCCTGGGCCCGGGAATCCCTTCTTATGGGAGGCATCACCTTCTAGTCTGTGCCCTGTAGTTCCTTGTGCAGAGGGCACGAGCATGCTTGAAGTCCACTTAATGTGCACAAAAGGCAGGAACTCTATCTTGTCCCTCTCTGTATCACCAAAGCCTAGCAGAGCATCAGCAAGGAGCAAAAGTCTGGCCAAAGGAATTAGAGACTCAGTGCCGGCATTTCTGAACAACTATCAGACCACCTACTAGCCACAGCATTGGCCCTGACCATGCACAGGGCTAAGAGGCAACCCTCCCAGCCAGGAGTTAGGACTGTCTCCCTCCTCTTACCAAGTCAGACCAATCACATAGAAAAGCCCTTCTGAAAGCAAGTGTGGGCCCAGGAAGGAAAGAAGGTGCTGCGGGGACAAGAGAATGAGTCCAGAACTCCTCCTCCCCCAATTCTAAAGGCTCTTCTCCTAACGGGCATGTTTTTCCAGGCTTCAACCTCCCCCCAAATAATCCCTGACTCAGTGATGTCCTTGTAAGTGCATGCACCACACTCCTACAAAATAGGCTGGACTCGAGTGCTAACGAGAAAGATTTTTTTTTTTAAGTCACCACAGGCTATGATGCAAGTCACCACAGAATAAAAAATTGGTTGGTGGTTAAGGAGCAAAATGCTTACATTCACAAGACCCCCTTCCTCTCCAGCCTGCTCAACTAGAAGCTCAGAGCTCTTTCTAGATCGTCTTAGAGATCATTCTAGAATGTCAGTTCTTTACCTTTTGTGGCTCATGGATGGCCCCTCTGAGGTGGGAAGGTGGTGTAAGGTGGACCTAGGGTCTCTCTTTAAAGTTCCTCCACCAGTTTTCTACGCTAGATACTCTCCTCCTGACCAGGTGAGGGACCTTGGGCAAGCTACTGTTCACAGCGCCAGTTTCCTATTTGTGAAATGGGACTAGTTAGAAAATTACTTTTTTTTTTCTTACAAATAGTTTATTGTCAAGTTGGAAAAATTACTTTGAAATAATTGGAAAATACTTTGCAGGATTGCTCTAAGCATGGAATTAAAATTATGAGATGTTCCCAGCTCAGAGAAGGTGCTTAAATGTTTGTTCTTGTGCCTTGCTGACTTTATTCCCAGGAAAGATTCCCTCCATCCCTCCTCCCTCCCTCTCTCATTTCGTCCACTTGGAGGCTCCCCCATCATTGGCCCTGCTGTCATCTCAGCCCCACCGGAGGCCTGTGTGGCTCATCACCCATCACTCAGAACACTGTTTCCAGGGGCAATGGCTCCGAGGTTCTAGGCAGCCCCCTCCACTCAGGAACCAACTTTTGGAACAGCAGCCACTTGGGCGGGCGTTGGCGGTGGAGTGCTGGTTCCCATGGCGACCAGCACTCCCAGAGCCCCTCCCAGTCCACAGGCAACCCAAACCCTCGCTCTACTGGAAACTTCTTCCTCAAACACAGTCGTGCTGCCTGGACAATTTTAATGACACGTATACAAAAACTTTGGGTATCTTTAACCAGAGAAATGAGCTTTTTTTGGCTGCCGTCTTTTGCTCCCTTTCTCTCTCAGGGTTAGCACCATCTTGCAAGGTTTGGAGTTATTTCCTGAATGGCAGATTCATCTCCCCAAGAAGCACAGAAGCTCCAACAGGACAAGAGCCACATCTCCTTACTTCCTTGCCTTTTATGGGGCCAGGCAGGGCCCAACACACAGGAGGCTCAGGGTCTCTTCACTGACTGCTGGAAACTGCCCCTGTGAAGCCTTCTACTCACACAGCTCTGCCTTGGGCTAAGACGCAGGGGGTGATGCTCCTAGGAGTTGGGAGGCTAGATGGACAGACAACCCCACGATAACCTCTTCACACAGCAGATTTCAAGGTGTGCTTAGAGGGTTCCAAAACCTCCTGAGGACAGTCTTGTACAAAGCCTCCCTTGGTTCTCAGGGGGACTCTGGTGGCAGGGATGTCATTAATAGCCTATGACTACAGCCAGGTAGCTGGAGATCTTTTTTTTTTATGTTTGTTCATTTATTATTTACAAAAAATGTTTAATGTTTTATTTGCTTCTGAGAGAGAGAGAGAGAGGGAGCAGGGGAGGGTCAGAGAGAGAGGGAGATACAGAATCAGAAGCAGTCTCCAGGCTCTGAGCTGGCTGTCAGCACAGAGCCCGATACAGGGGTTGAACCCATGAACCACGAGATCATGACCTGAGCCAAAGTCAGATGCTTAACCGACTGAGCCACTCAGGCGCCCCATGTTCATTTCTTATTTTTGAGAGAGAGAGAGAGAGAGCACAAGCAGGGGAGGGGCAGAGAGAGAGACACAACAGGAATCTGTGAGGCCCCTGTGAAAAAAACTTGAGGAGCCCTCAGCAAGGGCATATTTGTACTGATAGGTGAAGTGGTTGGGCCCCTGTTCTCCCTACAACCTGGTAGACCCCAGTGGTTTGGGCCACTTGCCTGCCCCACCCACAGCCCTAAAGGCACCTGTACTGCACAGGGCCACTGGAGGACCCAATACAATAACCAATATAAATGCCTAGGATGACAGAGCGCTCCACCAACCCCCAAAACGGCAGTGTCCAGTGACTAGGATCCTTTACCAAATCTGTTCCATTCTCCCAGATTCAGTTTCTAGGGCTGAATTATTTTTAGGAATTCTTTTGGGAAAAAGAATTTTTTCCCAAAAAACAATATTCTTTTGTTTCCCAAAAGAATAGCCTGAAACATTCCCCATTTTTGTAAGTGGGCACATATAAAAGGGATAGCTGTGGGGCACCTGGGCAGCTTAGTCAGTTAGGCGTCCAACTCTTGATTCCAGCTCTGGTCATGATCTCACGGTTCATGAGTTCAAGCCCCACATAAGCCTCTGCACCGACAGCATAGAGCATCCTCTATCCTCTTGCTCTCTCTGTCCCCTCCCCCACTCATGCTCGCTCACCCTCTCTCTCCCAAAATAAATAAATAAACTAAACAAACAAACAAAAATGAAGAGCTTTGCCTGCAGAAATTGTCAAGGGGTCCATGGGCTCCCTGGCCTCCCCATGCACCCCATCCTAGCAGCCAGTCCCACTTCCAAAGCAATGCCACAAGTCCTGGCCCAAACAACTGGTGCCCAGGAGAGGCTCCATAGCCACACACTCCCCACCATTCAGCGGGTACTTGCAGGGGACTGGCTGGACCTCGAAGGTCCCACTGGGAACTGTCACATCACACTGCCTCAAGTTCCTGGGGTGCTGAGTCTTACAGCATCGCGGGGCTTTACTTTGACTATCATGGTGATTTCACTAACCCACAGGGCACTCTTCATCCTTGTCAGTAGCTTCCCTGGCCCTGACTAAAGGACCATGGATTCTTGGAGCTGGGACAGTGGCCAACCCGAAGCCTCCCCCAGAGATGCTGCTAACCTGATCGAAAATTTAGTTTTCACTGCTTTTCACTTCTCTACTTCTCTACTAATTATTTTTTTAATATAATTTAGTGTCAAATTGGTTTCCATACAACACCCTATACTAATTATTTTAAAGCCCCCCCCCCCCNCTACCAGTTGAACTGTAAGTTGTCTGACAGATAAGGCTGGAAGAGGGGGAACGCTCACTGCTAATGAAGCTTCTGGGAGAGTGTATGGACTTTCCATCACATTGAGCTGAATCAGCTCTGGGAAGCTAATCTCAGCTCCATGATGTCTGGGTGTGCCCAGCTCAGGGGGATGAGGACACGCTGGGGGGAGTGACCCCACCCGTGTGGAGGAAATGGCTCTGCATTCCAGGAGCTGCCCTTCCCTTCTGCACAATTCCCAGAAATGGGCAGCTTCCCCAGGGCTGCTGCCTTGCAGGCTGTGTGTAAACGGTGTGCCGTCCCGCCAGGGGTCTAGGCCACTCAGTATATCCCTTAGGACTTCACGCTCCTCTCTCCAAGACCTTGCTCCGGCCGTTGTCTCACATTGCTGCTAATCCTGGCTCCATTCACCCACCCCTCCAGGAAGCCACCAGTGCGTTCAGCTCACTATAATATCAAGACTTACCCACCCACCCAACCGTGTGTGTTAGTGTGTGATAAAGGACCTTAAATGCCACTGGCTTTTAGATGGTGAGTATGTGGCTGGGTGCCACTCCTCCCATCCCCAGATCCATGTGGGCATCAAAATCAATCACTGTCCTCTTCCTGCTCAGTATTAGAACCCTTTTTGATGCAGCACCTTGGCAGCCAGAACCAGGTGACGGATCCAGAGAGGAAACTTGTTTGCCACCCCAGATCTGACCCACCACTCTTCCGGCTCCCTCCAAAACATATCACCTACTGGCTGGGTGGGGGTGCGCAGGACCTTCGAGGGAGCCTGCCTGGTTGTCTCTGGAGAAGCCTATTACCCAAGTCTTGTGCTAATTCATCAGCCCCTGCTTTTCTACCCCATCAAATCCAAACTCCTCTGCCAGGACCACACCTGGACTGCTGGCAGAGATGGTCAGACAGGGATCCAGAGATCCAGGCAAGGCCAGTGCTTGAAGTAAACCAGGGGAGGGATCAGTGCCCCTAGCCTTACTCAGGACCCCCAAGTACCATGTGCTTCCTCATATCTCTGCTCATACTTGGGTCCTACCCACTAGCCAGAGAGTGCCTCCTGACAGGGCCTGGAGCTGAGCCACTTATGCCCCAGCAGCATAAGTCCCAGAGTAGGTGTGTAGAAACACCTACTATAATAATTACAAGAGTGGTCAATGCTAAACACAACTAACAATTAATGTAAGTGATGTGTCTGATGCTGGTGGAAGATTTTACCATATTAGCTCATTTATTTCTCACAACAGCCCTGTGAGGTATAACTTCGATTATCCCCATTTTACAGTTGAAGAAACTGAGGCACAACAACAAAGCAAACTAACCCTCCTGAGGTCATCCAGCTAAAAAGGGGCAGCGCTGGGCTCTGAAACCATGCAGTACAGCTCCCGAGCCCATGGCATTTTCTCATGGCTGGCAAAACGGTGAGTGGGTACAGGGTCAGGCCAGGCTAGAGGCAGCAGGTCCAGGAGTGCTGGAAAGAGATCAGCAGAGAGCCAGGAGAGTGAGGTCTGAGTCACACAGGCCTCCAAGGCCACATCCCTACTTCTGTGGGGGAGGCAGCCAAGCAGGTCAGGGCCCAAGAGGCACCAGGGGCAGATACTAGTCACTTGGAACAGGCACGCCCCCGCTCCCAACTGGGACAAAGTCTGCCCAACAGCGTGCAGGTCTCGTACTGCTGCATTCTCCTGCCCTTGGGACCAGGGAGGAGGCAGGGGGTCAGGCAGCTGTCCCTGCGGGAGTACCGGGTAGCTTTGAGACCCATCTCCCAGCACCTTTCTGTGGGCCCCTCTCCACCGGGCTGGTCGCTGCTGCGGGCCCAGCCTGCTTCCTCATGCCCCTGGACACCAACGGCTCTCTGCCCAGCTTGGGGCCGGCCCCTCCCCTGGCACCGCTCAGCACGGAGCCTGAGCCAAGGACTCAGGCAGCCTGCAACCTTAAGCCAGTTACGTATCCTCGGCATCTCGATTCCCTCTTCTGTAGAGGCAGGCACGGTGGCTGCAACTGCCTCATGGTGCTCACGACAGGCTCCACTGACTTGCCTGGTTGTGTCTGGCCCACAGCAAGCGCTCAGTAAACATCAAGTTGCTCCCATCACCAGCATTCTTCAAAACCCAGCTCAAGCCCTTCCTCCTGCGGAAAGCCCTCCTGCTTCCCTCCAGAGTCCCGCCCGAGCTCATGCCCTGGGAACCGGCTGGTTCCACAGCTGACAACTCAACAGAACTCAGCACTCACTGCTCCTTCCTGGGTGTGCTCTTACGCTGACCATGTATGGGCCTCAGCGCCCCCATTCTGCCCTGGAGGGGCATCTTGTCTGCCCAGAACTCTCTGCTCTCCACAGGGAGTCTGACCAGAGAGAAAAGCCAGGGGAGACTGGATAGCTTGCAGGGAGACACTCTGAATATTCCAGAAGCTCCGAGAAGAGGGAAGCAGATGGGGAAAGGATACAAGGTCAGGTGGGAGCAGGAATGTCATGCAGGTGGGCCAGCACAGCAAGGCAGGACAATGCAGGGTGGCATTTGGTCTCCCCATGTTACCAGCGGGGAGACGGAGTCAAGAATGTTCAGGCATTTGCCCAGGGCGGCAGTGTGGTAACGGGGAAAGCTGGGACTTGGCAACTAAAAACTAACGCTCTGCCTCGCTCACCACACAGCTAGTCCAGGGCACCTGGTAGGCCTGAGGCTCTGGACAGAGCGGTTAGCGAGGGTCCACGTAGCCCTTCAGAACGACGTTCCCCCCGGCATCTCCAGCTCATGGGGCACTGCCACTGGGCCTCTCGGCCTCAGACCTCCCACCCCAGCACCCCCCACCAGGTCCCCATGTGCCACCACCACAGGGGGGGTGGCCGTGAACTCCCTCCAGGGGTGCCACCTGGGTCACAGCTCCCATCAGTGGCAGCTAGGGCAGAGAGGAGGAAGTGGCTTTACAATTAAATTATTACTCGCAGCCCCAGGGGCCTATTAATATTTTCCCAGTGCTGGGGCCTGGGCAGTCTCCCCTGTGGCCTTGGGGAGCTTGGCAGCCTCCCCGGGGAGCCTGCACACCCTCCGGGAAGGTCATTCTGGCAGTCTCCCCACCAGTGAGGGTCAGCTTCGGTGCACTCTGGGAGTCCCCAAAGTGAGGGCCCTCAGGCTCCCCTAGAGCCTGGCAGGCCGCAGTCCCCTTCTCTCCTCATTCTGACGCAGCTGCCCCCTCACAGCGCCTCGGGAGTGTGGGGGGGGGGGGCTGCTCAGGCTCAACCCTTCTCAAAATGGACTCAGCCAATAGCCAACCCCCTCGAGACCCCTTGTCCCGCCTTTCTGTCCTCTTCCTCCCCTAGCAGCTCACATACCCCTTGACCTCAGATCCAAGGCCAAGGCCTAGCAAGTCTGCCATTTGTGGCAGGAGCACCTCTGCGGCTGGGCTCTGCCCCCCCTTACCCTCCCATCACTCCAGCGCTATCACTCCTCAGCCAACCCTGGAAAAACCGCCCACGGGTGCCGGAAGCTCTCTGCTGACCGGAGC
Source organism: Crocuta crocuta (assembly GCF_008692635.1). Classification (NCBI taxonomy): domain Eukaryota; kingdom Metazoa; phylum Chordata; class Mammalia; order Carnivora; family Hyaenidae; genus Crocuta; species Crocuta crocuta. Next base: position 1,125,017 of record NW_027528873.1, on the reverse strand, counting down.
ATCCCAGGCCCTCCTTGAACAGCCCCCAGCACCGCTGGCCCCCTCATGCAGCCTCTTTGCTGATGCCTAATGTGGCGTCCTTGAGGACAGGGCTGGTGCCTAATTTGTCAGGGGCTCTGGCCCCTGGCAGGGCACCTTGGGGTCTGCCAACGAATGTTCCCTGTCTGCCTTTTTACCTTTCCTCCGCCTGCCAAAACATTCCCTCTAGAAGGAAGAGCTCCCCTGTTTCCCTCAGCCTCCTGAATTGATCCCTTCCTCCCTAGCCCTCCCCTGCCTTCCAGGCCTCCATCCACGCAGCCCCCTCACTTGTGATGAGGGGCTGCCAGCCAGGTGGCAGGGGGCAAGGTGCCTGGTAGCCATTATGCCATTTGACTCCTCATGGCCACCGCACCAGGAAGGCGCTGTCGAGCACCTGTCAGCAAGCAGCGCTGAGGTCACAGAAGTTCTGTGGCTTGTCTGTCTGTGAGTCTGACCACAAAGCTCCCAGCTCAGCCACAGGGCCATTCTACCTCTTCTGCGGAACAAGCACCTCTACGTCTCCCTTCAAATCTAGGAGCCGGGGAGCTATTTCCCCGTCACAGTCCCCCGCTAGGGTAGGGCAGGGGTCTGAGGGCCGGACCTCATCTCCATCACCTCACTAGTGCCCAGGCACAGCTTTCTGCACAGAGACGCTGCGGGGGTCTGCTGTCTGCATTTCCACAACACAGGGCTGACACTGGGAGGCAGCTGGAATTCTGGCCTGGGTAGAGGGTCAGGCAGGGGTGGTGTGGGCACTATACCCGATGGGCCAGCCGGGTACTGGAGTAGGGAATGCTGGCTCTCATAAGGGACATATCAAATTAGGAGTTCCACTGGACACACATGGGCCCTGGCCCATTAGGAGAAATAGGTGACAGCGGGGGTGTCCTTCCCTTCCACTCACACTTCCAAAACACTGCGCCCCCTGCAGCTTCCAGGTCCCAGCTCCCTGACCACTCCACCTGCTGATTTGGGAATGCCACACTCTGGCCCTGGAGCCTGCTGGTGGCAACAAGGCAAATCTTTTAGTACTGTCTTTCCCCTAAGTGGTGTGCATGTGTGTGTGTGTGTGTGTGTGTGTGCGCGCGCGTGCGCGTGCTCGCATGTGTGCTTGCGTGTATGTGTGTATAGAGCTGAGCTTCAGGGCTGTGTCAGCCCAGAGCTGCCTGTCTCATGGAACCGTGGCCTCACAGTAGCACACGAGGAAGTAAGAAATTCAGCACAAAGGCAGGGGTGGTGACAGCACAGGGAAGGCCTGGAGGCCAGGGGCAGGCATGGCTCTGTGTCAGCAGCCCCCCTGCTAGGAGGTGGACACTTCTTGCCAGGTCCGACTATGGCTAAACTCCAGCCCTCCAATCCTGGCTGGCCCACTATCTGAACTGCTTTCCTTGCAGTGACACAAAGAGGCACTCAGGAGACAAGTGAACATCGCAACCTCACATGTTTGCAAAGACCAGGTGGATAAATGAGAGGAGGAGGCAGGTGCAGGCAGCAGGGAGCAGCGGGGCCTGTGGCAAATAGGAGACCGCTGTTACCCTCCACCGACTGACTACTCCAACATGAGCCTATCTGCAACAGGGTTGCCAGATAGCCTAAATAGTTTAAGAGTAGCTTGGAATCTGAATGTTTACATGAAACTGAGGTTTTACATTAGCTACCCATTAAAAAGTTCTATACATCGTATAAGCCAAACAAATCCCCCTGGGTGGCTCCCAGCCACAAGGGCACCTGCCCCCATCCCTGGCCACCTCAAGCATGCATTAGCATGCACACACATCGAGTGGGAGCCGACAACCCTTTGCACTGCCCCAGCCTGGCTCTGGCCACATGAGATTAAAGGATGTGGAGATGACACTGAGGAGGAGTAGCAGCAGGGGTGACTCATCCTGGAGACTTTGCAGGTGCACAGTCATTAGGGGGAAGGCACACAGACCACCTGGGGAGAGTTCAGAACCCAGGGAGGCAAAGGGCAGAAAGACTTATACAGAAACAACCACTTCTTTGATTTGTTTCTAACATTTATATTGATGATGTCAAGCACCATTCATGAAAAAGGTTAAAATTTTTATGTTGAACCAAAAATGAGAAAGAAACACAGTCCAGGCTCTTGACTGAGGTGGGGAGAAGCAATCTAATCTCCATTTTAAAAGAGCAACCAGACTGTAGAGATCTGGGCTGGAGCAAAATAAACGGGAAACTTCCTGAAAACGAGGTGGGCATGACAATGAGCAGCTGGGGAGGTGTGGGTTTCCCTCACAAAGGCCTATGAAGCAGGACAGAGGAAGGAATAGGGTCCAGCAGCCTGGCTCTGGAGGAGTGCGCCAGGGCTGGCAGTGGGGTGCTCACTTTTCAAGGACCTTCTCAAACTCCTGATTTTAAGCCCACTCAGCTGGAAAGGCAACTTTTCACCCCAAACTCCCCAAGTGCGAAATATTACTGCATTTCTCCCACCCACCTCACCAGCCTAGCCAGGCCAGACAGCTGTGCCCGGGGTGCGGGAGGGGGCAGTGGGCACAGCTGGCAGACCGGCTCCATTCCCATAGGGGTGTGACCCATCCAGGAGCTACCACTGGCCTCCCACCTGTTTTTTCCACATACAGCACTTTTATCAAAAATCCTGCATCAAAGTATTTGCCCCTCTGCTAGGTATGTGGCCTTAGGTCGCTGCTCAATCTGTTTGTGTCTTTGTTTCCTCACTCGACAGAGAGATCCCAGCCCCTGAGATGGACTGAAGTATTACTGCTCCTGCTGCTTGGCCATCCCATGATTTAACAAGGAAGCACATTTTGTTTCTGATGATGGAGGAATGATCAGAATCCACAATCCTTGCCAACTTGTCGCAGGGATGTAGAGAAAGGAGGAAGCTTCAGAGCTATGCCCCACCCTACAGCCCATCTCATGGAGGCCATCCCAGGGGCATAAAAGCTGGAGACAGAGCACATGTTGGGAGCACGGAAACTGGTCCGACGCGTCCAGTTCTGAATCCTGGGTGCGTCACGTACTGGCCGTGTAACCTTGGAAAACATTATAAACCCCTCGATGCAAAACTACTGTTGGCAGTAGCAGCAGCCAGTGTAGGTGTCATCAGACTGAGTCCTGTGGCCAGGACGGATGCCTGTTTATTAAGTCCTGACCTCATCCTCAGCACTTTACATCTACTCCCCTGAGCACGCCCTGCCACACCCTGGACGAGGTGAGATATTACTGTTACACTCTTCCAGACACTCAGCTGTCCTTGACAGCTCTTTGCATGCTGCTTCTCAATTCTTTACTTATGTACTGTGTCAGGCTCTATGAGCACAGGGCCCGTCCTCTGTTCTATTCTCCACTGTCCCTCGGGTGCCCCACACGTGCCTGACACAGAGTAGGTGCTCACTAAATATTTGTTGATTTCCATCGGCTCTAATCCTCATGGCTATGCTACAAGATGCTCTAACAGGAAGGAAAAAAATTCACACTTGGGTTTGCTCTGGTCACTGGGAAAGAAGGCCTAACTTAAAACTGATGGGTCTCGTACTGAAGGTGCTAGCTTACACCTGGCTAATGGTGTAAGGCTAGGGGGCAGAATTCTTGCTTAGACAGGCTCTTTGGTGGCTTTTTTCTGAGGCCAAAGTGTAGGCTCACAGACTAGTCCAGAACCGATGTCATTACTGCTTTGCAACCAAAAGTAATGGAAATTTGGAGTTCTCAGAAGTTCTGGGGGAAAGTGTCCAGGAAAACTGGTCCCTGGAAAATGGCAGTAAACTAGGCTTGAGGAGACAGACAGGCAGGGAGAAATCCTTTAACGGTAAGCGCACAAGAGGAGCCTGTCTACTACTCAGTTTTAGCTCCTGCCCTGTTCTGAGCAATGGGTAAGCCCTTTCTTATGAGCCCTTGGTGAAAGCCTGTTACACACACTAGCCCTGGCTTAGTGGGGCTTAGGGAATGAGGAAGCAAGCCAACTGTACACAAGCACGGGGCAAAGTGGGGCAGCTGACTAGGGAGGCCAGATGGCCAGCGGACATGGTCCGCACCCTGAAATCCTCAGAGATACTGAAGATAAGGAGTGTTTTCATCAATGCCTGGGTAAGTTTAAAAAAAAATAATAAATGGGGCAGCTGGGTGGCTCAGTCGGTTAAGCATCTGACTTCAGTTCACGTCATGATCTCATGGTTTCTGAGTTCAAGCCCCACAATGGGCTCTGTGCTGACAGCCTAGGTCAGGACTGGAGCCTGCTTTGGATTCTGTGTCTCCCTCTCTCTCTCTGCTCCTCCCCTGTTCATGCTCTGTCTCTGTCTCTCTCTCTCAAAAATAAACATTAAAAAAATAAAAAATAAAAAATAAAGAAAAATAGATGATACATTCAGAGAACTTCTCCAAGGAGCAAATCCTTTGGGAAGAATGAAAAAATCCTGGGGAGAGCACTTCCCCATTTCCACATATGTGGGATGAGGGCCTAATCCAGTATAAGTAGGACAGGAAGAACGGGATGGGGTGACTGGGACATCTGCATTGTTACCTGCTGGGGACCAGGCAAGGGAGGCTCACACTGGCGGGGGAACCACCCAAGGTCACATGACAACAGGTAGTGGGGCAGAAACTGGAGCTGGGGTTCTCTGGCCCTGCGGTCCCTGCTCTCCGGTGGGTCTTCTGAGGCGGGAAAAGAGGGCTGAGACTCTCTGTGGCCCCTCGGGCTTCCAATTCTGCAGCCCTGCTGGTGGTCCCAGACCCTTGCCACAGAGCCTGCCTGGGGGCCTCTCCTTCCCCACAAAGAGGCTCTCCCAGCCCTCCGCCCTGTCTTTCCTATTCACTCACACCAACCCTAAATAGAAAAAAGTCCCTGTTAAATGCTTTATTAGAACGGTTATTTTGTTGGACCGCCAGGCGACCTACTCCTGCTCCCCTTTCCATCCCTCCAGCCATCCCCAGTTTGAGTCCAGAAGTAAAACAAAGGCTTTGTTTCTTTATTTTGATTTCCTCTGTAAAATCTCAAACATGCAGGAAACACCCACCCAGTCCCAGATAAGTGGACTCAGGCTGCTGTCCACTGTGGGCGGGCGGGGTCGGGGGTCAGTGAGTGGGGGTGGACGGGAAAGTTCTGATGCCAGCTGCTCTTAGCTCCCAGGGAGGCCAGAGGGCACCTGGGGCCTGGCTTCCTGGAGAAGGGCTGGGTGTGAGGAGCACCAGACCTTCCCAGCTCCTCTGCCCAAGGAACCTCAACCTGAGGAATGTGGGTGTGGAGGCACGGCTGAGAAGACGGATCTCATACAGTTATTTTTTTCATATATGCCCCTAGGCTTTGGGACAGTGGCTCCACCCTTTTCTATCATCTCTGGTTACAATAAAGCCAGCAATGAGAGAACACGATAGAGGCTATTTTGGGCAGCTGAGCCGACTTGTGAGAGAATGGTCCTCTCCCAGAAAGATGGGCTTGCCTCTCTCTCTTCCGTGGGCCCTACATTTCCAGTGGAATTCAGATATAGAGGGGTGAAGGTGTGGGTTATCTAAGTGGGGGAATTTTCAAGAAGGTATGATGCAATTTTCTAAAGGATAAAAAAAAGAAATCTCAATGGAATTAAAATTAATGTTGCTTTCGAAATGAATATATAATGCTTTGGGGAGGCAAGCAAGTGTCCCTTGACCCGCTGAGAATGATTAGCTGCGATGGGTGGGTGGGTCTTCCCAACTCCACCCACCACCCCTCTGGCAACCTCCACATGCCCATGGGCACTTTCAGCGTTTGGGTACTTGGGTAGAGTCTGGGTATTTGGTCTAGTGGGGGCAACCTATACCAAGTGTATACAGCAGATACTCATGAAACCAGAACTTTTCCTTTGAAAGTGGGTCACATTTCCAATAAAAAGGTTTTTTCAATGTGGGGGTGGGGGTGGAGGGAGGCGATAGGACTTCAGGGAAGGTACTCTATTCTGTTTCATTGGCCGATCTCCTCCTGTGCCAGGGCCTGGTTTGTAGTATTTTAGCATTTGGCAGGACCAGCCCCTTCTCCTTACTCATTGAGGGTCTGGGGGCAAGGGAGTAAAATGCTCAGATTTGATTCTGAGATTTCATTTTGTACTTTAAGATGGATTTACAGGGGGCAAAATTAGAGACAGAGAAACGGTCAGAACGATATTGCAGTAATTTAAGTGAGCAAAGTGAAGGCCGGAGCCAGAGTAGAGATGGTCAGAAATAAGGGAAAGAATTAAGTAGACATAATCCAAATCATCAGATTCAGAAAAGAGAGAGGCATGGGCCTAGGAACAGAGTATGTGTATTTCGGTATAACCGAACAGGAACTGGTCTCAGACCACTTTTAACTGCCTTACCCGGTGCAGCTCCCGGCCGCTTTCATTGGAAGACAAACCCCATGGAGCAGGTCCCTCCAAGGTCCTGGGGCTCGGCCGCAGGCCCCTGCTGCACTTGTCAAACTGAGCGAAGGCCACCAGGTAGTGTTGTCCCTTACTGGCCACTCAGGGACAGAGAACGTTTCAACCCATTCTTACCATTTAATAAAGAGGACTTGGGGGCCACCTGAGGTCCCCATGTTCTCTTATGAAACTACTTCAAATTTTTGTCCCCGTCATGACTCCCTCCATATGGGTGTTTCCGGAAGGTTTTGAGGAAGGTTTTGAATCTCTTCCGCAAAGCTTTCAGGAGCATTTGACTTTGCTAACTGCTGTAACCTGAAGCTTGCTTTGAGGGGTGACGCAGGCCCAGGCTCTGGCATGGAGTGGAGGTGGGTGGCAGAACAGCTGGGGGTGGGGCTGTATGGTCGTCACCACATGGGGAGAGCCGCCCCTCCTGCCTCACTGGGCCGGCAGAGCAGGGCCCAGGCCCAGGCACCGGCGCTCTCCTTCTGTGGGAGCTGCAGGGGCGAAGCCTGGGATCAGAAAGGTACCACGCTGCCCTTTATAGTAATTCTTCTACACTTCAGAATAGAAAATGGATTTTGCTAAGATTTGTGTAAGATGAGCTGCTTAGCAAATCACTGCCATCTAATTATAAAAAGAAAATTATGTTTCTTCTGTCTCTGTTCCAAATATATATGTCTGCCACTTAAATGGCAGTCGCTTTGGGCAGGCGTGACCAAACTGTGCTCTGCAGCCTGGTCTGAACCCACGGTGGTCAAAGCAGGTGCTTCTGAGAGCAGGTCCACTTTTTTGACACGGGGTAAATCCGGCAGCACCCACTTGCCCTGCTGGCCGATGGTTTCTCCTCAGCTCTCAGCAACCTGGACGGAGGCCCCGGGGCACCTGCTGAATTCGATGGGGACAGGAGGCCGAAAGAGCCAGTATGCAGAAACTCAGGAGCCAGGCTCCAAAGTCCGCCTCAGGCCAAGGACAGGCCCAAACCAGCCGGGCCCAGTGACCAGGGAAACTCGTCCTGCCTTCCCATGCAGAGGATGGCGTGCCCACTAAATGGTTGCATCTGTTCATTTTGGGTACTGGCATATGGTGTTTGTGGTACGATCTTTTATGTTTTAATTTTTTTATTTTTCAATATTAAAAAAACAAATGACTTAGGGGTTCGCAGTTGACAGTAAGATTAACGGGAGTCAGGGAAAACCACCGCCGCCCAGCCTCTCTCTGCCTCTCTTCACTGACCAGCTGCTTCTGCGGCTCCAGCTGCCTCGTACCGTCCTCACGGCTACCCCTTTCCTCAGGGGCTTGGCTCCACTGCAGCGCTGATCCCAGATGGTCAGACCCCTGAGGGCCAGGCCCCGTGAGCACCAGGAAACAGAAGACATGTCATTTTTGGCCCATCCAGTTCTGGGAGCAGCACAGGTAACTAACATAAGGAGCATGTGCCTGGGGACCACATGGACCTCGGTCAGACTCCTGGGCTCTGCTTTTCTCAGGCCTTGACTGGAGGTGGACTCTTCAACCACCCTGAGCCTCAGTTTCCACACACATAAAAGGCTAATTGCAATTGCCGCGAGGCCTACATGCAGCTAATGTACAGTGTCTAGCCCAGGCCCAGCTGAAGGAAGAGAAGGAGGAAGGAGAAAAGGAGGGGGTAGGTAGGGAATGGAGAGGGACTGGCAGTCTTTAAACGATGCCAGTCGAGCAGCAGTTGAAGGAAAAAAATCTGGAGCTGGAGGAAAAAAAACGGGGCTGTCAGAGATTCATAGGGTACAGAGCCAGTGGGGCAGGCTAAGGGGAGAAAGGAGGGAACTCTTCAAGGACAAGAGTCTCAGATGGAAAAGTGGACGGATTTGGGCGCAGCAAGCTCCTCATCTCTAGAGGGGTCTAGCTGAAGCCAAAGACCCACCACCACCCCTCAGAGGCTATAAGAGAGGAACTCCCCTGTTGAACGGTTCCCAGACTGTATTCAAGGGGGGGGACTTTCCCATTTGGGCCATATTTATTTACTGGTGAACTATAACTGGCTTCATCTTTACCTTAAAATCACCATACTTTTTATTTAATTTTTTTTTTGTAATCTCTACACCCAATATGGGGCTTGAACTCAAGACCCTGAATCAAGAGTCACACACACTCCCAACTGAGCCAGCTAGGCATGCCCCCACTCCATACTTTTTAACTTAAAATCTTTCTCTAGCCTTAATTTGAACAAAAGATCTATTTTTAAAAAATGGGTTTGATGTAATGCCTGGGTTGGTTTTTTTTTTAAGTTTTCATTTATTTATTTTGAAACAGAGACAGAGAGTGAGTGAGCTGGGGAGGGGCAGAGAGAGGGAGAGACAGAATCCCAAGCAGGCTCCACGCTATCAGTGCAGTGATCTTGCAAACTGCGACATCATGATCCAAGCCAAAATCAAGAGTCAGATGCTTAACCCACTGAGCCTCCCAGGCACGTATGCCTGGGTTTTATAATACATACAAACAAGTGTATTAAAATGAAACGAAACGATGCTGTATGTGCCCCACCTAAAGTTCTCTCCCTGACCACTCTGAGATATGCACAGTTATGGGATCTGAATCTAGACTCACCACACTCCAAGGGCCCCTTCTGTGTCGAAGATTCTGTTATCTGTGGTTACAACCCTGAGGGCAGGCAGCAAAGTCACAGATGGGGCCTGGGTCCTTGTGGCACAGAATGTTCTTAATCCTTCTGGCCCTTTCTGGTCTCCCAAGCATGTTCTCATGTGTGTATTTCATCTAATCCATGAAGAGCCTGAGGGCAGGCAGCAAAGTCACAGATGGGGCCTGAGTCCTTGCAGCATGAGACATGCCCAGAGCCCTCTACACAGTTACAGAAGACGAGAGCCAGGGCGCAGAGCCCCTAACTCTCCATCCCTTGCTCATCCTACCAGCACATTACCACACACCCAGATCCAGCGTGGTGCTCTCCCAAACCTTGTTAGCTTCACAACCCAGATGTTAATTGTCTGTCATGTGTTTTATCCATCCAGGTGGCCAGCTGCCAAGCTCTGGAGATGCAAATCTGCCCCTCTGAGACAGAAAATGTCACTTCAGCAACCAGCAGTGACCCACACTGTCATACGGCCACATGGCCATCAGCAGTCCCCACCTGGTAAAGCTACCAGAAACACCTAAAGGTCAATGAGTGGGACATGAAAGAATGAAACACACATTGCTACTTCATGAACCCTGCGAGAGGGATGGCTACAGAGAGCTGCCTTGGATCATGCTAAAAGGCCCTGGGGGCTCAGTGGTAGGGGCCGGGGGCTCAGTCTCTGGGAGCAGGCGAGACCAACCTCGTCATATGCAGCAGGAACACCACCTAGAAGACTGGAGATGAGCACCAAGGAGTGCATGACAGGCGCCAAGGGGCACAATATGCTGTCACCTTAGCCTCCACAACATCAGCTCTGTTGTCTGAAGCGCGCACTAACCCCTCATTTTCACTCTTGACACTGGACTCTACCACCAGAGTGGAATCGCCTGGCTGGGCAGAGCCACAGTGCAGGTCCTCGGTAAATAATAGCGAGACAACGGGGCTTAGACCGGGGGATCTAACCTGGAATCCAGGCCTTGTTGGAGATCCAAGACTCCCCTCAATTGTATGCCCAACTCTGTACACCCAAGCAACTTTTCTCTGGGCTTCTCCCTGGCATATTAAAGAGGCTGTGACCCAAAAAAGGCAAAAACCATTGCTCTGGACACCAGACCCTCAGCCTTCTTGGCTGCCTTTCCCATGCAAAAGCTTGCTGGAAGTGGCACTAATAGTCCATCTCTGTGTACGGTGACTTCATAAGCATCTTGGAAGATCTAAGCTCTGCATAATCTACTATTCTTTGGGTTTTGTTATTTGCAGCCGAAAGCAGCGCCCACCGACTTCATACCATGAGGCCCAGTGGCAACACCCGAGATTGTGAGGGTTGGCAAGGCCTCTCAGAACTTGAATTCTCTGCCCAGCCCCTAGACAATGGATACTTGCCAGGTGGCCCGGGGCACAGGGAGCTCACTGGGCTCCTCCCTTTTTCCGGTCCCCAGACAAAGGTAGCTGCCCATCTTAGATTGCTGGATGCCTGCCCCAAGCCTGGCAGGGACAGAGCCTCTGTGACTCAATGCACACTCTTGATGCTTGAGAATATTCCAGCTTCACACAACCACGTGTTCTCACTCAGCTCCCATCAGTATGACTTGTACAAACTATACAACACTCATGAGCAGGTATGTTTCCAATCACTCACAGGGAGGAACACTCCATTTGGGCACATGTTTCACGGGCAGAACTGATTACAGGGGGTGTAAAATACAAAGCGAAGGTCACGCTTCCCTGAGAACTCACTTGATCCAGCAGGTTGGTCAATATGCAAATCTGACTGACGTGAGGACCAGTCACCCCAGGAGCTAGCTCGCTTCATCATAGTCTGGTAGTCCTCCCTGGTTGCAGGTGATCACTCAAACTTGGGAACCAGCCCGAAATTTGTCACTTTGTGAGCAGCTCAGATCAACTGAAAATGTGAAATACCTATGGTTAGAGCTAATAATAGAATAGAAGTTATATCTGCCACAAAAAATGTCTTCTGTAGGCGAAAGCCATGAGTTGTGGAAGATGCAAAATGCTTTCTGTGAAAGCAGAGCAGGCGAGCCTGGAGGACTCCTGCTTCACCAGGGTTCAGCAAGGAGCTCTCACCCTCCTCTCCATAAAGAAACATTGACGCGGGGTGGGGGGCAATTTCTGCTACAGCACCTGGCATCCTCAACACCACCATCCTTCAGAGAGGCTGGTAGACCCTGCATCCTCGAAAACCCGGGAGCATCAAAGCCTAATACCTCCTGACCTGGCAGAGAAAGTACAAAACTACACCGTAAACCGCAGACAAAGAAACTCACTGGCGGCTGGGAGCGAGAACAGACCGAAGGTTGAAAACCATGGCCCAAAACATTTTCAGCCTCAGTCAGCAGGGACATGCAATTTACAGGAAATTGGGAGATTTATAAAATGTCAGCCAGCCCGAGTTTCTGCCCTGGGAAGGGAAGCATGAGAAACTCTTACGAACTGTCTCCGTGAAGTACTGTGCTCACTGCAAAGCCCCTGACCCATGTCAGTTATTAATAGCAACAGCTCACCACCCCACACTTCAACCTGTGCTTGGCAACACAGCAAAAGCTTACCACTACCACAGGCTGCATCTGGAGCCCTAAAGCTGGGGACAGCCAGACCCTCCGAAGAGGTCTCTAGATAGGATCCTGGGCAAGTTACTGATATTTGCTAGCCACAGCTCCCCATCGGCATATGGGGATTACAATAAAACCCCAGTGAGAGTCTTGTCAAATGATGAGAGAGCACGCCCTGGTCAAGTGCCTGGTCTGTGTCAGCCCTGCTGACAGCTACTATTGCAGTGGGGCTTCAGGGTTTTTAAGTCAGATCTCCTTATTACTCTTTTGAGGCTAGAATTCTGAGCCTTGTCAGTCATTCTCTCTGCGCAGGTCCAGGACAGAGTGTGCGTCTTGAAGAAGCAAGAACCATTTAACCCAAGGAGGTTAGGTACCAACAGGGGCCCATGGGGAGAGGAAGGGGAATCCCAAAGCTCTGCAATCCAAAGAGGCGGCCCTTGTCTGTCTGTCTCTGTCTCTCTTCCCCCTCCCTCCCCCCACCCCCCTCAGCCTCAGCTTTCTCCACGGCCAGCATAGATCTCAGTTCCAGCCACAGAGTTGAACTGGGTGTCCAGTGCCCATGCTCCTGCCAGGCATCACCTCCTCTAGGAGGCCTTCCCTGCCTTCCACACTGCCTGATCCCACACCCTCTGCGCTTCCCTGATCCCATTATTGACCACACTGCGCTGTTTTACCTTTACCTTTCCCGCAGAGCAGGAACAGGTGCTGTGCCCTACACAACGGGCGCCCCAGCCAGGTCCGGTCAATGAATGAACCGGGCCTCAGTTGTGACCGCAGTCCCAAGCCCCGCGGCGCAGGGAAGGGTTGTTTGTGAAGCAGGCTGCTTTTTATTACTGAGATANCTCTGCGCCCCGACTTTAAGTCGCCGCTCGGGCCCAGCCAACTTGTGAGCCTACCGACGCCTCCCCAGTCCTCAGAGATCCCGGCCGCCACCTCAACAGCGTTCTCTTCGAATCCCGGGCCGTGTCTCTTCCTAGAGCCTCACCCGGCGCCTCTTCCCGCAGGGCCCCCTAGGCGCACCGTTCCTGGGCCCAAAGTTCGTTCGGATGGATGCGACGGGCACAGGCGACACTCGCGCTCCATTTTATTGTTTCAGTTCGGCTAACTCCTCGCCGTCAACGACATTTTTTTCTTTCTTTTTAAAAATGGAAATGACGTGGTTTTTAGTATATTCGCAAAGTTGGGCAACCATCACCATTATTTAATTCCAGAACATTTTCACCCCTCCCCCTCCAAAAAAAAAAAAAAACCTCACCCATTGGCAGTCACTCCCCAATCCCCATCCCCCAGTCTCTAGAAACCGCTAATCTACTTTCCGTCCCTATGGATTTGCCTATTCAGGACATTTCATAGAAATGGAATCATACCACATGTGGTCTTTGTGTGACGGCTGCTTTCACTCAGCACTATGTTTTCAGGGTTCTATCCATGATGCGCGTGCGGCAGCAGCTCCTTCCTCTTCAGGATGGAAAAGATTCCATTGTATGTAGACACCGCGTTTTGTTTATCCATTTCCGGTGATGGACAGTGAGGTTGGTTGTTCTTTTTGGCTGTTATGAATCAAGCTCCTGTCAGCATTAATGTACAAGTCTTTGTATGAACGTATGTTTTCTGTTCTCTTGGAGGATAAACCTGGAGGTAGAACTGAAGTAGAATTGTGGATCATATGCTTACCTACGTCTAACCTCATGAGGGCCCCCCCAACTCTTCAGGGCAGCTACACCACATTCCTAGGAAGGACTAGAGTACCAATGTCTCCACACCCTCACCTGTGCTTATGATTGTCTTTTTGATTATACCAACCTAGGGGGAGTGAGGTGGTATCTCATTGTAATTTTGATGACTGGTATCAATTTTGAAGACTTTTTTTTTTATTTTGTGGATGGACCTTGATGATGACCTGGAACCGCTTGACACAAGGAGGGAACCCATCTGCTTGTGGTTTTGAGAGCTTCACCGTCTACCCCTAGCGTAAGAGGAGCTGCCTACCGAGTCCTTCATGCCATCCTGGGGCTTCCAATCTGATGCAGGTTCTGACTGGCACCCCAGCCATTTGATGAGAGCTGTTGTGTCCCCCACATCCACCTGCTGCTCTAAAGTCCCCGTGGACTCCAGGAGTCTCCATGGCGGGGGCATTACAAGCAGTCAAGTACCTCACCTTGGGTAGGGAGTAAAAGAACTGGCTGAGGAGGGGGGTAGAAGGAGAGATGCTCTTCTTGACTGGCTGGGTCTTCCCCTGACCCTCCTTCTTTCTCCCCCTTCCATTTACCACAGGCCTTGGGGGAGACTGGCCCGGGTCTGTGTGTCCTGGTGTCTGCCAGCCCCCCAGGGCTCCCTCTGTCCTGGACCCTGACTGGCGCCGTGCTCTGGCCTCATTGCCCTCAGCTTGAGCTGAGACAATGACTACACAAGACGAAGATTGGCTTTATACCACGTTCATATACAAATCTTTAAAAATCTGCCTCCTCAGAAAGGAACTTAAACAGCTAGTAATCACACACAGGTACCCGGGATTCTCTAATGCAGGTTGTGACTGGAGGCTCACAACAGGGCTCTTGTCCCATTTGGGCCATCTCCTCAGCTCTTTGAACCCTAAAATAATGTGTGGTTCAGTCACTGGGAAACAGGGGCTTTGGAGAACAGGGTCACTGAGGCCTGAGTCTAATAGTCATTCATTCAGTAAACACTGCCTGAGCACCTATTGTGCCGGGTGCTGGGGCAGAGACCTACCTCCAGGTGAACTCCTAGTGCCATCCGAGGGTAAGTCAGTAGAAGAGAGAGATACCAGCGCCTATGGGAGCCCAGAGGGAAGGGACCTAACCCAATGTGGGGGAGGGCATGGGTGCCCAGGGAAGGCTTTCTGAGAGAAGTGATGACTGAGCCAGGCCTTGAGGGACAAATAACATGCAGCTAGACTGAAAAGAGAGAGAGAAACCTTTATATGCCAAGATATGACTGAGATGAACTCTTGCCAAAAACTTCAGCAATCTGCGTGGCTGACCAGGTGTGTTTGCAGCATGGTAGGAGGCCAGACTCCTGGCCTGAAAGACTCCTGGCCAAAAACCCAGGCTGGACTCAGGCCCAAATTTCAGGCCCTAATGTCCAAGTGGGGGGTTCCGTTGGCAAACCTAGGAGGCCTAGGAACTTTGAGGGCCAGGAGTGAGCCAGGTCACTGTAGCACACCCTTCCTCCAGAACCCTCTGCCGCAGTGTGGTCCCTGGGGTAAAAGCAGCTCTGGGCCTCTGAACACTTGTGGTGTGCCAGACACGGGCACAATGATGAGTCTGCACACCTCCCAACAACCTATGAGGAAGGTCTTACCTGCACTGTTTTGGACTTAAGGAGGCAGAAACCAGTCTTATCCAGCCAGTAGGCTGGGAGTCAGGATCTTCTGACCGCGGAGCCCATATTCTTTCCCTTCTGTCTGGTGGCTTCAATGGGCATGTGAACTGTGTGTGTGTTTTCGCGTTGGGAAAGCAGGGAAAAGGTGAAAAGGATACTAGTCTCCTCAAGCTCGTGGCTACAATTAGATCTTTTACTGACCCTGAAGCACCAACCATGGGTTAGCAGAAGAGCCTCACGCCACCCATCCCTCTGCCCATTCATCCCCTCGGCTGACCTTTCTTCTGGGCCAAGAACAGGCTTTTATGCACGGGGCTGCCAGTGATAAGGTACCAAGAACTACATGTTCCTCTCAGGGGTTTCATGGCTTGTACCAGTCCAAATTCAGTCGTGTCTCACCTTGAACTCTCCCTGCTGCACCCTCGGTACACCCCCTCTCACCTCAGCCCCATTAGGAGCGAGGCGTCACAGAATTTTCTTCTCTGATGCTTATCGCTCCTGATGCTTGTGGTCTATCCCTCACATGGACTCCCTCTTGCTCCCTGGGGCTGGAAGAGCAGCTTTCAATCAATCCTTGCCCAGTTATGGCCAGGCTTCTGCAAAAAGTTGTCCATATTCAACTAATACGTTTGTTTCAGATCATTTGTTTTTCTCCCCCTTAGCCCTTCCTCTGTTTAAACTAGAGTCCGGTGGCTTTTAAATAATTTTGGCTGCAACCCATAGAAACAAGTAGGTTTTACATGGAAAACCAAACATGTACACATACAAGTGAAACAAAAATTTAACGAAACAATACTTATCTTTACTATATGTGATACGCTCTGATCTATTCAAGAATGCTATCAAGACCCATTAGACTGACTTCATGCCCCATTAATGGGTTGTGAGCTACAGTTTGAGAGGCATTGAACCCAGATATTTTGACACTCCAAGACTCAAGGTAGTGACATTACAGCAGATATTTGGCAAGAAAAAAAAAAACAACTCTAAGATTTTGAAACACATGCTATAGGGAAACATTTGAAAATAAAAGAGTTTTGAGTCTCAAAAGCCTAGGAGATTTCCTCTTCTAAGTAGGATGTAGTAGGTTGTGGAAGCCAGTGCTCCTATGGCAACAAGATGAGATGAGGCTCTCCAGCTGTCCCCTCACTCCTCTCCCTGGACATTTGTCAGTTTGGGGCACTGCCTAATGATCAAGCTTTGTGCAAAAGAAAGACCTCTAATGGAGTAAAGAGAAACCAGTAAAGCTGTTAGTAGCTACATGAGACTAGAATGAAAAATGGGGACATGGAGGCCTTAAAAACACCACCTGTTTTCTCCACAGGGCATTTGCTGAGTTCTGGGTCTGAGCGTGCATCTAAAAAGCAGACTGAAATCTTCCACAGTCTCACAGCATCTAGAAAACAAAGGCTTCTCAAGAAGAAAGGGCCTACCTCAAACACAAGGCCAGCTCCTACCTCATGGTATCTGCCAGATTTTGAACATGCAAGGGTTCTGGATGGTCATATTGAGAACCTCTGAAGGGCAGAAATGAAGCTCCACAGTCCTTCATGGCTGAGGGTACAGAGACCTTCAAGGCTGTCAATCAAAATCCACATGTGAGGAATATGGGTAAACAGAAATGGATTGTTTTGCAAAAGTTGAGATCCAACCTCAAGTAGCTTAATCCCTTCACTGGACTGAAACAATCATCCTTCATGGCCATCTGCTTAATGGAGGAAAGAAGGAACATTCTGCGTGGCAAGTTATAGCATCTGGAGTCTCTATGCCTCTTGCATACAATGTCTGCACATAGTAAAAAGTAATCAAGTGAAGGGGCAAGAAACTATAATTGATAAGCAAGAGGAAAAACAGACAATAGAAACAGATACATAGATCACTCAGATGTCAGTGAATAGACAGGACTTTAAACTAACTGTAGAAACACTGGAACTCTCACACATCGGTGGTAGAGTGTAAAACAGTATATCCATGTATCAGCCAGAGTTCTCTCAGAAACCACACAGAAATCTGGACAAGGAAATTTTAATGTGAAGAATTATTAAGTATAAAAAGGGACTACATACTAAGAGGAAAAGAGAATTCTAAAGACTATAGTAACAGTAGGTATAGGGAGTAGCCTCTAGGGCTGAGGCAGAGCACCCAAGGAAAGAACAAATCTGTATGAGGTCCCTCCTCACCTTCTATCAACAGGCTGAGGTCCACACCCTGTTGAAGACAGTGTAGGCATGACTCACTGGATGATAAAGAAGTTTGCTGAAGTTCCATGCAACTGGAATATTCTGGAAAGCATACTCTTGGGTACTGAGGGAAACCATTCATGGAACAGTGCTGCACTGTGGAATTTGCTGGAAAACTTCCCACAGGAATTATGCATTCAAAAGCTGACCTCCGTGGTTAGTAGGGGAAGCGGCCAATGGAGCTGTGCTGTGTGTGTCTGGCTGCCACGTGTGCAGGAACCATGTGCTTCAGGAACCTGCCAAGAGAGCATATGAGAACCAGGAAGAGAAGCACTTTGTCCTGCAGTGACTACCAGTACCCTCTCCTGACAAAGCCGAACATTGTGCCAGATGGCAGAAGAGACATGTCTCAGGGGCCAGCTTCATGATCACAGAGAAGGTAATAAGGATGGAAATCAGCTTTGGAAAGATGTTTAATAGAATCTACTAATGCTAAACATACATCTACCTTCTTTTATTTCTATGTTTTAGAAAGAGAGAGCATGAGTGTGCGCAAGCAGGAGGGAAGGGCAGAGAGAGAGAGAGAGAGAGAGAGAGAGAATCTTAGCAGGTTCCATGCTTCATGTGCTGCCTGATGTCCCATGACTCTGGGATCATGATCTGAGCCAAAATCAAGAGTTAGATGCCCAGCTGACTGAGCCACCCAGAAATACGTTCACCAATGAATATTTATAGCGGCTTTAGTCATAATAGCCTAAATGTGGAGACACCTCAAATGTTTACTAGCTGGAGAATGAATAAATAAATAAATTGCAGTCCATTCATACAATGGAATACTATACTGGAGTAAATAAGGATGAAGTACTGATATAGAAACAACATGAAGGAATCTCACAGACATTATATTAAACGAAAGGAGCCAGATGGAAAAGACAACATACATGAAGTCCAGCAACAGTAAAACTAATTGATGGTGATAGAAGTCAGAATAGTGATTATCTCTGGGGGAGTGATACCCCAGAGAGAAAGAAGTTCCAGAAATATTGTGTATCTTGATGTGGGTGATGGTTACATGGATCTATACAAATGTGAAAGTTCATCAGATTATGTGTTCTTGGTTAGAATACATTATGCATTTCACTGCATATGTGTTATATTTGGAAAATTCAAAATATCCTAACTTAGGTTAATATGTTTAATAAAATAGAAGAAACGGTATGTAAAATAGATAAAAGGAAAGAAAATGTCACCAGGAGAGTGGAATCTACAAAAAATAAAAATGGAAATAAAATGCACACTCTAGAACTTTTGAAGTATGCTAACTGAAGTCAAGAACTCATTGGATCAGTTTAATAGCATGTTGAACACAGCTGAGCATAGGATTGCTGAATTGAAGACAAATTCAAAACTACACTGAAACAAAAGCACAGGAAAAAAGGCCCAGAGAAAAAGAGATGATAGCATAAAAGATAAGCAAGACATAGTCAAATGTCTAACATTCATATCATGGGAGTCTAGGACGAGAGGAGAGAGAGAATGGGACAGATGCAATAGTTAGAGAGATAACAGCAAAAAGTGTCCAGCGGATGAAATACATTAAATTAACAGATTCAGGGAGATTGGTGCATCGCAAAAGGGTAAGCACAAAGAAAAGTACATGCTGATACATCAGAGTTAAACTGCTGAAAATCAGGTAAAAACTAATTTTTTAAGCATCAGATACCTGTCTTCTTTGAGAAAATTCCTTTGATGAACATTTCCTGGAGCTGAGAAGAAGCTGAACTTGAGCTTGGATGAGAGCCATGCCCTGCTACTCCAAAAACATGGCCTTGCCCCTCAGCAAGGGATGACATTCTGCAATTGGCAGCCTGAGACCAGCATCCGGAGCATCTTTCCTCATTAATCACCAACCCCAGCTTGTCAAACAGTGGAAAAATGATCACGCTTTGTAGCCATGTGTTTTCATGGGTCTTAGTATTTGAAACATTGTGACACCAAGTCAGAGAGACACAAATTGCCTGGATTTTGAACCTGGAATCCAAGATGTGTTCATTTCCATTTAGCCCCATTTTCTGAAGTCCAATTACCATTACCCTTGCTGATAGACAAGACAAAAAGTTTGAATCCTTGATGGCTAGAATTTTATTTTTTTTAATGTTTATTTATTTTTGAAAGAGAGAGAGAGAGAGAAACAGTGTGAGTGGGGAAGGGGCAAGAGAGCGAGGGAGACACAGAATCCAAAGCAGGCTCCAGGCTCTGAGCTATCAGCACAGAGCCCAACGAAGGGTTCGAACTCATGAACTGTGAGATCGTGACCTGAGCCAAAGTAGGATGTCTAACCGATTGAGCCACCCAGCTGTACCAATGGTTAGAATTTTAATACACTGTTTTTAGGGGCATCTGGGTGGCTCAGTATGTTAAGCATCTGACTTCAGCTCAGGTCATGATCTCACAGTTTGTGAGTTTGAGCCCTGCATCGGGCTCTGTGCTGATAGCTCAGTCTGGAGCCGGTTTCCGATTCTGTGTCTCCCTCTCTCACTGCCCCTCCTACCCTCATGCTCTGTTGCTCTCTTCTCCAAAAATAAATAAAAACATTTAAAAAAAATTTTAAGAATTTTAACACACTATTTTTAATGTTTTATTTATTTTTGAGAGAGACAGAGAAAAAGAGAGAGAAAGAGAATGCAAGTGGGGAGGGGCACAGAGAGAGGGGACAGAGGAGCCAAAGCAGGCTCTGTGCTGACGGTACACATTTTAACGTGGGGCTCAAACTCAGGAACCGTGAGATCAAGACCTTGAGCTGAAGTCAGATGCTTAACCAACTGAGGCACCCAGGAGCCCCAAAAACATTACTTTTACATTAAAACGAATATGGATATTGTATGTAGTATTTCAAAATATGCAGACATCTTTAAGATAAATCTTAGCAAAATTTCGAGAACCCAGAAGGCCAGTGAGCATTATGCCTTCACTGGGACAGTCATTTAGGAAGCTTCAGGGGACACACTGAAGGAGCAGAGTCTTTAGTAATGAGATCTTTGTGGCTGACTAAGATCCAGATATATCTCACAAGCTTCTTTTGTCTGTCCGAAAAGATGGGCAAGGAGTTCTGTTCTAATGAGAAGTTAGACGGGAAATAGGTCCTGCTCTCTAGTCTCCCAGGACAGCTTAAACAATCAAGGGACAAAACTCATTATCTCCTGGGAGGTGTCAGGAAGTATGAAGGTCTGAGATTTAACTTACTCACAAGATAACAAGTTATCTTTCTGTAGCTGTATGGATACTGACAGAAAACATGAAACTCCTGGGTCAGAAGTGAAGGATAGGTTACTACTCACAGTTACAGTAGTCATCAGGATAAAGCATTTTTGCACAGGATTCCAGGACCTCTGTTCCCAGAGGACAATGCAAAGAGGGCCAGTCCACCTGCATGTGCAGTGGGTTGTGTTACAGAAGAGCCCTGAGCTTCAGGAAACAAGCTTTTATACTGGAGAGTAAGTATGCTTGCTTCGAGGGAGACACGACCTCTATCTTCCAAGGCTATACGCAAATACGCCCTGTGTTTTAGAAGGAGATGCTCTATCTTTCAAGACTGTTTACTGTGTAAATGTTCCTGAAAAGAAAGCTGAGAATAAGGGCAGTGAGTGCCCCTGCTTGCAAAGCGTGCAGAAACGTGAAAGACATTTGGAGGAATGCCGCTGACAGGAACCTGGGATCAGATGGCTATTCATGGTGCAGATGTCTCCTTACTATCTCCTCTAACCTCTGGATAAGCCCGAGTGGTGGGTAGCACAGGGTTTATTAGTCCTGCTCATGAGCAGAACCTGAGGCTCCGTGGTAAGAGTCACTAGGAAGTAGCTGGGACAGCCTGCCCTATGGAGACTCACAATATAGATCTGCAGTTTGATGGGACACCCCCCACCCCCAGTGACTGCTACAAAATGAAAAATTGCAAGAGTCTGAAACAGGTTGGTGGTCTCAGAAACGGGTTGCTTCCATTTTGTGGCTCACGAGCTTGTTTTCAAAGTCAGTCCCAATCCACAAAACATAATTGAACTAATAGGTGAATTTAGCAAGGTCTCAGAATACAAAGTCAAAATACAAAACCCAGGGGCACCTGAGTGGCTCAGTTGGTTAAGCGTCCAACTTTAGCTCAGGTCACCATCTCCTGGGTGGTGAGTTGGAGCCCCACCCTGGACTCCACACTGACAGTGTGGAAGCCTGCTTGGGATTCTCTCTCTCTCTGCCTTTTCCCCACTTGTGCCTTTTTTCTCTCAAAAATAAATAAATAGGGGCACCTAGGTGGCTTTGTACATTAAGCCTTCAACTTCAGCTCAGGTCATGATCTCATGGCTCGTGAGTTTGAGCCCCGTGTGGGGCTCTGTGTTGATAGCTCAGAGCCTGGAGCCTGTTTCAGATTCTGTCTCCCTCTCTCTCTCTCTGCCCCCCACTCGTGCTCTGTCTCTGTCTCTCTCTCTTTCTCTCAAAAATAAGTAAAAACATAAATAAATAAACTTAAAAAATATGTATATATAGAGAGAGATACAAAACCCATGTATTTCTATGAACTGTCAGCACATAATTGGAAATGAAATAAAAACATAAAATCAATTTTGTTAATAATAGCATTTATAAACATGAAATACGAGGGGTCTCAGTCAGTTAAATGTCTTACTCTTGGTTTTGGCTCAAGTCATGATCATGTGGCTCATGATTCTGAGCCCTATATCGGGCTCTGGACTGAAATGCTGAGCCTGCTCGGGATTCTGTCTGTCCCTCTCTCTCTGCTCCTCCCCCGCTCACTTTCTCTGTCTCTCCCTCAAAAACAAATAAACTTAAAAAACAAAAGAAATACAAATGACTTCCAACAACTATAAACATTGCCGAAATGAAAGAGTAAATAAATAGAAAGGTGCCATATTCACGATTAGAAGACTCAATATTATTAAGATGGCTATTTTCTTCAAGTCAATCTTTAGAGTTAATGAAATCCTAATCAAATTTCCAACTGGATTGTTTAAAAAAAATACTAAATGACATTCTAAGATTTACATGAAAATAGCCAAAGCAATTTTCAAACAGAAAAACAAAGTTAGAGGAAGACTCAGATGACCTGATTTTAAGATTTACTGTGTAAGCAGCTTGGGATGCCATAACAAAATACTGTAACCTGGGAGGCTTATCAATAACCCAAATTTCTTTCTCACAGTCCTGGGGGCTGGAAGTCAGAGATCATGATGCCAGTGTGGACAGGCTCAGGTGACAGCTTTCTTCCTGGTTACAGATCACTGACTTTTCTGTGTCCTTGCATGGCTACCTCTCCGGCCTCTTTTTATTGTTTTTCTTTTTACCCTCTGACCCTCTTCAACTTTCTCTCCAATCCCTCATTCCTGGTCTCTGCAACCACCAATCTGTTCTTTGTATCTATGAGCTTGTTTTTTGTTTGTTTGTTGTTTTGTTGTTTTGTTTTGTTTTCAATTCCACACATAAGAGGGATCATACGGTATTTGTCTTTGTCTGACTTACTTCATTTAGCAAAATGCCCTTGGGGTCCATCATTGTTGTCACAAATGGCAAGGCTTCATTCTTTTTTATGGTTGAATAATATCCCATTACATGTATACCACATCTTCTTTATCCATTCATCCATCAGTGGACACTTGGGTTGGTTTCCATGGTATTGGCTATTGTAAATAATGCTGCAATGAACATGGAGGCACATATATTTTTTTCCAAGTTAGTGTTTTTGTTTTCTTTAGATCAATACCCAGAAGTGGAATTACTGGTTCATATGGTAATTCTATTTTTAATTTTGGGGGGAAAACTCCATAATGTCTTCCATGGTGGTTGTACCAATTTCATCCCCATCAACAATGGGCTCCCTTCTCTTCACATCATCACCAGCACTTGTTATTTCTTATCTTTTTGATAGTAGCCATTCTAACAGTTATGAGGTAATATCTTATTGTAATTTTATTTATTTATTTGTTTGTTTACTTGGGGTTTTCTTTATTTTTTTTTAGAAAGAAAGAGAATGCATTAGCAGGGGAGGAGTAGAAGGAAAGGGAGAAAGAGAATCTTGAGCAGACTTCAAGCCCGGTTCAGGGCTCTGTCTCACACCCATGAGATCATGACCTGAGCCGAAATCAAGAATCAGGTACTTAACCAACTGAGCCACCCAGGTGCTCCTTCACTGTGATTTTGATTTACATTTCCCTAATGACTAATGATGTTGAATATCTTTTAGTGTACATATTGGCCATCTGTATGTCTGCTTTGGAAAATACCAACTTAAATATTTTTATTAATGTTTATTTATTTTTGAGAGAGAGAAACAGAGCACAAGCAGGGAAGGGGCAGAGAGGGAGGGAGATACAGAATCTGAAGCAGGTTCCAGGCTCTGAGCTGTCAGTGGAAAATATCAATTTAGATCCTCTGCCCATTTTTAAATATTGGATTATTTTTGCTATTGAGTTGTATGAGTTCTTTATATATTTTGGGTATTAGCCCCTTATCAGATCCATGATTTACAAATATTTTCTCCCATTCAGTAGGTTGCTTTTTCATATCTCCAATTCAGATGGTTTCCTTTCCTGTGCAGAACCTTTTTTTTTTTTTTTTAATTTATTCATTTATTTAAAGAGAATGAGAGAGAGCAGGGGAAGAACAAAGTGAGAGCGAGAGAAGGAGAATCCCAAGCAGGCCTCAGCGTGGAGCCCAATGCAGGCCTCAAACACACAAACCGTGAGATCATGACCTGAGTTGAAACCAAGTCAGACACTCAACGGACTGAGCCACCCAAGTGCCCTGTCTATGTTTTTTTTTCCTAGGAGTTTTATGATTTCAGGTCTTACATTCAAGTCTTTAATCCATGTTGAGTTAATTTCATGTATGGCCTAAGATAGTGGTCAAGTTTCATTCTTTTACAGGTGACTGTCCAGTTTTCCCAATACCATTTATTGAAGAGACGATCCTTTCACCATTGTATATTCTTGGGTCTTTTGTCATGAATGAATTGACTGTAAATGCATGAGTTTATTTCTGGGCTATCTATTTTGTTCTATTGTTCTGTGTGTCTGGTTAATGCCAGTACCATACTATTTTCATTACTTTAGCTTTGTAATATAATATGAAATCAGGAAGCATGATGCTTTTAGCTTTGTTCTTCTTTTTCAAGACTGAGTTGGCTATTCTGGTTTTTTTGTGATTCCAGACAAATTTTAGGATGGCATATGATGGAAAGAGAGGTAGCTAACTCTCTGTCCTGTTTTTAGAAGAGTACTAATTCCATTCACAAGGGCTTTGCCCTCATGAACTAATTACCTCCCAAAGGCCTCACCTCCAGATACCGTCCCATTAGGATTAGGATTACAACATACGAATTTTGAGGGGAAACAAACATTTAGCCCGTAACATTATACAACAGTAATCAAGACAGTGAAGTACCAGCATAAGGACAGATAAATGAATCAGTGGAATAAACTGGAGAGTCCAGAAGGAAACTCACACTTATAACCAATTGATATTTGACAAATATGCCGAAACAACCCAATGGAGTAAAGCAAAGTCTTTTCAACAAATGGTTCTTGCATCCATATGGGAGAAAGGAAAATGAACTTGACCCGTCCTTCACATCCCACCAAAAAGTAATTTGAAGCAAACTGTGTGGTACACCCATCCATGAAGTATGCAGCAGCAACAGGGAATAAAATATTGATACAGCAACTCAGCAGATTCTCCAGGGGATTACACTGCGTGACAAAAAGCCAGTCCCAAAAGGCTACGTGCTATATGATATGACCTATATATCATTTTCTAGCATGGAGACATTGATCTGTACGTCATTTTCTCACACGTGACAAAATTTTAGAAATGGAGGACAGAATAGTGGTTGCCAGAAGTGAGGGGCTGGTGGGAGAGAGATGCAGGAGGGAGGTGGGTGTGACTAGAAAGGGCAACACAAAGCATCCTTGTGTTCAGGATCCTGACGATGGTAGTGGATACATGAACCCACACAGGTGATAACATTTTATACACACACACACACACACACACACAGGAGTGGAACTAAAACCAGGGAAATCTGGCTAAGGGGTGGATTGTAACAATGTCGATATCCTGGTTGTGACTACAGTTTTGCAAAATGTTACTATTGGGGAAATTGGGCAAAATGTACAAAAGATTTCATATTATTTTTACAACAGCATGAACCTACAGTTATCTCAATAAAAGCTTCAGTTAAAAATGAATTTGAGATGGATCAGAGGCCTAAATGTAAATTTTTTAATAATTCCTTTCATTGGAACTTTTTTATAATTCTCAGGAGAAAACAAGGGGGCTGGCTTTGTGACCCTGGGGGTAGGCAGGTTCCTTAGGAAAAGATTTCTTAGACAAGGCAGAGAAAACAATAAATATAGAATAAAAACTGACAAATTAAATTTCGCCAAATTAAGACATGTCTGGTGATTAAAGTCATCCTGGTAACTTCAAGTTGGCAGATGGAGGGCAACGTGGCATGTAGTCCACATCTGATACTTCACCAGTTGGGGCCAGAAGTAGCACTCTTCACTTCCACCCTGACTGCGGAAAACTAATCAAAGGGCTCCATCTGGCTGCCAGGGGTGGGGGTGGCCACTGTGATCCTTGACTGGGAAGGTGCCTCCCAGCGATGGCCCCACACTGAAGAGAGACACTGGTACCTCCAGAACAGCAACAGGAATGGCTTTACTATCAAGAAAATCTAGGAGACATTATCTCTCTCCACAACATCCCTGAAAGCATTATATTTCCCATTTTATTTTTTTGAAAATGTTTAATGATCATTTATTTTTGACAGAGAGAGACAGACAGACAGAAAATGAGTGGGGGAGGGGCAGAGTGAGAGAGAGACACAGAATTCGAAGCAGCTCCAGGCTCTGAGCTGTCTGCACAGTGCCTGGCATGGGGCTCGAACCCACGAACCGTGAGATCATGACCCGAGCTGAAGTTGGCCGCTTAACTAACCAAGCCACCCAGAAGCCCCTATACTTCCCATTTTAAAGTCTAGGAAACAACCTGACGAAGTTGAAATAAGTTACCCACATTCACACAGCTAGAAGCTGGTAAGTCCAAGGACTCAGGTTCAGTCTGTTAGATTTCTTTTTAAGTAGGCTTCACACCCAGCATATAGCCCAAACTGGGGCTTGAAACTCACAACTCTGAGATCTAGAGTCAGATGCTTAAACAACTGAGACACTCAGGCACCCCACAGACTATTAGATTTAAATGCTCCCAGGTNAGGGGGGGATGGGCATGGAGGAGGACACTTGTGGGGATGAGCACTGAGTGTTATGTGGAAACTAATTTGACAATAAACTATTAAAAATAAATAAATAAATAAATAAATGCTCCCAGGTCTACTCCTAGCTGCTTTCCTCAGAGCCAGTCATATAGAGACATGCTGTCATTTATGCCAAAAGAAACCATAATATCTGGAAGCAGAGAGATGTCAGTATGTATACACTTTTATCATCTAACATGAAAAACTGGAAGCTATCTGGGAAAATAGGTGCTTTGGTTTGTGATTTTGCTCTTAAAGTAAGTTCATTCTTGTTTTCCACAGTTACAGCACAATCCTCAGTGTTTAAAGAAAATGCTCCTGGTATCCAGATTGGATCACAGAAGGGTTTGCCTTGAGTAAACCTTCATCTTGTGGCAGTGAGCATAATCGGTAGGAGAAAGAATGATTTTTGTTTGTTTTTTCTTTCTTTCAGACAACACAGCAGTAACCTTTAAGGTTAGAAGCTTTCGTATTAAACAGCGCAAAACAAACAAACAAAGTGCCTTCCTTAGGGCAGGACTTTTGGGCAAAGTAATCAAATCTTTGATGGATATCATAAAACATGTAAAAGATGGAAATTTAATTAAATCAAGATGTAAAAACTGGGGTGGTCCCTTTGGGGAAAAATTGAGGTGGCCATATATTGTCCAAGCTGTACACTTTATTTTGAAAGTAAAAAGAGTTGATATTAATAATTGCACAGGACAGCAGGTATAAAGTCAGGGTATAAAGGCATGTTGCCCTAAATTTGTCCTGTGCTTTAACTTGGCAAAGATGTGACTACATTTTATAGTAGAGACCAACCCGCAGTGGGAAATCTAACCCTTTCAGAAAAAACAAAAAGTATCTTTCAGTGTGCTGCCAGGAATTTAGCATCTGATTTGAATTTATTCGGGAAATGAAGTTCTAAGGGAGATTTCAAACCATTCAAGAGCTTGAATAACCACCACTCTGTGGCAACAAACATTACTTGCATTTAGTAGACCCAATTTGTAATGCTGCGTCTTACAGGCACCACTGTATGGATGTGCCACAGTCTGTTTATCCACTCACTTACTGAAGGACATCTTGGTTGTTTCCAATTTGAGGCATTTGTGAAAAGACCTGCTATAAACATTACATGCAGGCTTATATGTACACTGAAGTTTTCCAATCAGTTGGATAAACATGTAGGAGCATCATTGCTAGATCATAGAGTAAGGCTATATTTAGCTTTGTAAAAAACTGCCAAAGTGTCTTCCAGAGTGGCCGTATTTTACATTCCCACCAGCAACAAATGAGGGTGTCTATTACTCTGTTCCTCTTCACCGTTTGTGAACCAATCATTGTTAGTTTTTTGGGTTTAGGCCATTCTAATAGGTGTGCGGCAGTATCTCACTATTGCTTTAATTTGTAATTCCCTAGTGACAAATGAGGTTGAGTATTTTGTTGTCACTTATTTACTTTTCTTCTGTATCCTATTTGGTGAGGGATCTGTTCCCATGTTTTCCCCATTTTTAATTGGGTTGTTTGTTTTCTTATTATTGAGCTTTGTGTGTTTTAGATAGCGGTCCTCTATCAGATATGTTTTGCAAATATTTTCTCCCAGTTTCTGGCATTTCTATTTAATTCCCTTAACAGTCTTTTGCAGAGCACATGTTTAAAATTTTTTATTTAAAAAGACTGACCTGGGTGGCTCAGTCGGTTGAGCATCTGACTCTTAATTTCAGCTCAGGTTATGATCTCACGATTATGTGGGCTTGAGCCACACTTCAGGCTCAGCACTGACCGTGCAGAGCCTGCTTGGATTCTCTCTCTCTCTCTCTCTCTCTCTTTTTCTCTCTTTCTCTCTGTCTCTCTCTCTCTCTCTTTTCCCCCTCCCCCTCCCTCTGCTTATGCTCTCTCTCTCAAAATAAATAAATACACATTAATTTTTTTTAATTTGAGTATAATTGATGAGAAGTTGTTACTTTTAATGAAGACTGACATAATTATTTTCTTTCATGGATCATACCTTTGGTGTCATGTCTAAAAACCCAAATCCAAGATCACCTAGATTTTTTCCTATGTTTTCTTCTAGAAGTCTTATAGTTTCGTATTTTACATTTGTCTATGATCCTTTTTGAGTTAATTTTGTGAAAGGTGTAAGATCTGTATCCAGATCCAATTATTCCAGCACCATTTTTTGAAAAGGTTATCTTTTATCTATTGACTTTCCTTTGCCACTTTGTCAAAGATCAGTTGACCACATTGTATAGGTCTGTTGCTGGACTTTATTCTGTTCCGTTCATCTATGTATCTATTCTTTCACTAGTATCATGCTGTCTTGCTTACTGTAGCTTTATAGTAAGTCTTGAAGCCCAGTAGCGTAGTTCTCCAACTTTGTTATTGTTCATTATTATGTGTTGGCTATTCTGGGTTTCTTTACCTTTTTTAATGTTTATTTATTTTTTGAGAGAGAGAGGGAGAGAGAGCACACATGTGAGTGGGGGAGGGGCAGAGAGAGAAAGAGAGGAAGGTAGAGAATCCCAAGAAGGCTCTGTACTGTCAGCATGGAGCCCCATGTGGGGGGTTGAACCCACAAACCGTGAGATGATGACCTGAGCCAAAATCAAGAGTAGGACACTTAACCAACTGAGCCACCCAGGCACCCCTCCTTACCTTTTTATATAAACTCTAGAATAAACTGGCTGATATCCACAAAACAGCTTACTAGGATTTTGACTGAAATAGTGCTTAATCTACACATCACATTGGGAATAATTGACATCTTAAGAATATTGATTTTTTTCTATCTACAAACAT
Organism: Crocuta crocuta; assembly: GCF_008692635.1. NCBI lineage: Eukaryota > Metazoa > Chordata > Mammalia > Carnivora > Hyaenidae > Crocuta > Crocuta crocuta. Next base: position 1,095,843 of record NW_027528873.1, on the reverse strand, counting down.
GGAATAGCTCTCCATTTACTTAAATCCTTTTGATTTCTTTCATCAGCTGGTATTGATTTCTAGTTTAATTCCACTGTGGTCTAAGAACAGACTCTGTATGAATTCTATTCTCTTAAATTTGTTAAGGTATGTTTTATGACCTGGAATGTGGCCATCTTGGTGAATATTCCATGTGAACTTGAGAAGAATCTGTATTCTGCTGTTGTTGGATTGGGTACTGTATAAATGTCAGATCAAGGTGATTGATGTTGTTGTTCAATCCAACTATAGGCTTGCTGGATTTGCCTGATGGATTTAGGCATTACTAAAAAATGGTGTTGAAGTCATCGATTATGATTGTGAGTTCATCTATATTTTTCTTTACAGTTTTATACATTTTTATGTATTTTGATGAACTATTGTTAGGTTCATACACATTAAGTATTATAATGTCTTCCTAGGGAACTGACCCCTTTCACATTATGTTTTGTCCTCTCTTTATTCTTGATAAATTTCCTTGTTCTTAAGTCTGCTTTGCTTGAAATTAATAAAGCTACTCCAGATTTATTTTGATTAGTGTAAAGATGGCATAGCTTTCCCCACTCCTTTATTTTTAACTTCTCTGTGTCTTTATATTGAAAATGAATTTCTTATAGACAGCACACAGTTGGGTCTTGCTTTTTTTAAGTTTATTTATTTATTTGTTTTTGAGAGAGAGAGAGAGCAGGAAAGGGGAGGAAAGAATCCCAAGCAGCTTCCGCATCCTCAGCACGAAGCCCCACAAGATATCGAACTCACCAACTCACCAATCCTGAGACCATGACCTGAGCGGAAGTCTGGAGTCAGAAGCTTCATTGACTGAGCCACCCAGGCGTCGCTGGACCCTGCTGTTTTATCCTTTCGCACTTTCTGTCTTTTAATTGGTGTAGATCTGCTCACACCATGTTTGTAACTGTTTTCTATTTGTTCCACTTTTATGCATAATTTTGGATTTGTAATTTTGTATTCATTCTTAAAGGGAATCCCTTCAGATCCCTCAAAACCGGGAGCCACCCCTGTCTGGCGTGCATTAGGTACCAACAGAATAGCAGCACAGAAGCTCTGGCTGGGCAGGAGGGATGCAGGGCTTCCGGCCGCAACTGTGAAGTACCTGAGTGCACAGGATCTCTGCGGGGCGGATCCCAATCCCCCAGACACTGACAGACGTTTCAGCCAATGAAAGTGTTCCCGCGGAACAATTGGGGCAGCAAGGGGGCGGGACTGCCTCCCGTCTTTAAGCGGGGCCCGCAGTGGGCGTGGCTTACGTTCACGCAAGTTTACTACCTGGACAACTACGCTGTGTTGCCCGGACGACGGTGGCTAGGTCGCCGCAGACTAGATTGGAAACTCGCTCGCGGCACGTCGAGCACCGTGTACCTGTCCAGAGAGCGTCGCGGTGCCTCAATTTCCCGGGAATACACTGCAACAGTAGGGATAACAGGGGTCTCTGGCCTTTTCCTGGATTCCTCGGCAGGAGCTCTGATGCCTGAAGGGCTGTGTCGCAAGCTCCCCGATTCCATGCGGGGAGGGATCTTTGCAGAAAACCGTCCAGAGAGCCACAATCCTGCGGGCTGCAGGCTCCGCTTTCCCCGTGGGGTGTTCATTTTGCATCAGGGCATTTCTTTGCTGCCACTTATAATCACCGCCGGGTCTGTGGGTCTTCGCAGCGGGTTGTCTTCGAGGCTGCTGTTGGGAACAGCTGAAGCCCGAAGTAACAAAGCTTCTGTCTTCTTTGCAGAGCCATGGGCAGCAAGAAGAAGGAAATTGCCCTGCAGGTAAGCCTCAAGGGGAGCTTGCTTCCAGCGCTCGGTTGGGGTTAGGAGGCGAGGAGGACGGTGTGGAGTGGAAAGAAATGCATAAAAATGATATTATTTGCCAGCAGTGATAGACAGTGTTCTCAAACTTGAATGTTGTACCCTTCCGTCTTACGGGGGGAAAAAAATCTTGACCCCCAAGTGACATTTTTTGTGCCCTTAAAATATAACTAAACATAAAATCAGGTGCAAGGTCTTTATGTTTATAGTGCTTATGCAAACATAACCCAAACATGAGTTAAAATAAACCTAAAAATGCAAGAAAATGTGAACAAATACAATTCGATGTTGACATATTTTTGTTGAAATATAAATGCAGCTTGCTGTGAGAGTATGATGTCGGGTTCTTTTGAGTTTGGGCATGCTTCTGTAACTGCATGCTCTCTGAAGATCCAGTTCTCACCACTGCTTTTTACAATCGTTTGCTTATTCAAGAAATATATTTTCATATTTTATTTGCTACACGTTCGTTGTATACAGCGCTTTACTTCATTTTCACCTGGAATGAATGAATCTGTAAGCCAGCATCTGCTTTTTTTCCTGATCCTGGACAAGAAGGAGTGCGGGACGCCTGGGTAGCTCAGTCATTCAGTCGTTCAGCTCTTGATTTTGGCTCAGGTCTTGATTCCAGGTTGTGAGATCCAGCCCCACATCAGGCTCCATGCTGAGAGTGGAGCCTGCTAAAGATTATCCTCTCTCTCACCCGCTCTGCCCTTCCCATTCCCCACCACCACCACATCTATATTCTCTCTGATTTTTTTTTTAAAAAGTGCTTTGTCATAAGCAGATCATCTGGATAATCTGTAATATGTGCACATTTTAAAGCCAACTTTACACTATCTTTTAGTTCAGCTCATCTGGATACAAGCTCGGGCTACAGGCACTTCCTGCAGAGTAAAGTAGCAGTGACCTTGAGACACCTGATTTCTCTTTGGTTGTCCTCTGTGGCATGAGCATGTGTTTCAAAAGCCTGGTAGTTTAAAAAGGGAGAAAACAATGTCAATGTAAGGATAGCAGATACAAGGAGAGGGTGGGAAGAGCTTTGGAATGAAAGTCTGAAGACCTGATACAGTTCTTGAGTCTTCTCTTAGTCAACTCTGAGAGTGGAGATAAATCAAATAGGCTCTCATCTGTAGAATGAGGCTGTTCAGTGCACTGTCCCTAAGGGCCTTTGCAGCATTGGTGCTGTAAAATCCATAGTTATGAAACTTTTCTTATGTGTACATTCCGTCTGTAAATAAATTCTAAGCTCTCAGCCCTACCACGTCTTGCTTTGTGAATGATTTCCTCAGCCTCTCTGAGACTCCATATCCTTTATATAAACAGGATAATAGATGGCCTGCAGAGTTGTGACAAGAACATTTAGGCATTTCAAAGCTGTACTGATTGCTGTCTGTGGTGGCTCTAAGATTTTTGCCCCGTATGATTATCTTTTCATTTGTTTATGCCCTACGTCCCCTTTGGGGATAATAATACTTTTTGGTGATTTCAAACAAAAGTTATTCCCCAGAGCTCTGAATTCCATGTGGGACTCCAAGTGTTCCCATTTGCTTAGGAGGAGGGTGATTGGGTGTGCATGGGGATATCTGTATAAGCATTGCCTCGACCAGGTAAGCTCCTTGAAAGCAGTGCCCTAGGGTTTACCAGCCCAGGAACCCTGTCCTCTCTCTGGGTAAGAATATGTCGGGCTCCTTCTGTCACTGAGACAGAAATCGCAGGACATCAAGGGACAGATGTCCTTTGGCCAGAACGTGCCACGCATTCCCTATCCATCCCCTACCAAATGTAGGGCTTAGTGAAGTCCAGACATTTCCCAAACTGTTCTGCTCCTGCCCCATTCCTGGGAACGAGATTCTCCGACTGTTCAGAGTCCTGGCCACTGCTGGTGTGGCTCATTCCACACCAGGGGGGCACCACAGAGAGTTGCTACTGACTTGACAGCTGAACCTCTGGAAGTTACTGTTATGAGAAAAGGGTGGGGGTGGGGACTCTTCTGACCCCTCTGTCACCTTCAGGACTAGAGTTGGGAGCCCAGGATGATGTTAGTCCCGCTTTCTTAAGTCAGTTAAGGCATCAAGAAACTCTTCTGGTTTTTTCATGGAAACAAAAAGCATGGAAATATGATTTTTTAAAAGATGGATCTTTAGGGGTGCCTGGGTGGCTCAGTCAGTTGAGGGTCTGACTCTCACATTTCAGCTCAGGTCATGATTCCAGGGTCATGAAATCGAGCCCCTCATCAGGCTCTGTGTTGAGGGTGGAGCCTGCTTAAGAGTCTCTTTCTTCCTCTGCCCCTCCCCTGCTTGCTCTCTATCTCTCTAAGAAGAAAAAGGAAGAAGAGGAGGGAGAGAAGGAGGAGGAAGGGGAGGAGGGGAAGGGGGGAGGAGACGAAGTAAGAAAGAAGAAAAGAGAGATGGATTTTTAGTAGAAGGTTTGCAGATATTACATGTTTCCAGCTCTTTTAACGGGAAAAAGACCTGAGCATACCTGTATTAAAAATGAGTGGTAATTGTCATGGTCTTTTAATTTTTATAGTTTTTTTTTTTTTAGTTTTTATAGTTTAAAACTTGCTGATTACAAAGGGAAAGAGAATAATTTCATAGCGCAGAAGACTGACAGACCACCTGAATCAGAGTAAATATCAACAAGAAGAGGGCAGTTGGAGATTGTGTGTCACCTGATAGGAGGTCAGGAAAGAACACTCTTCTGCTCCAGCCAGTCCAACCGATTCCAGCCAGCCCACAGCTGCACAGCCTGGGTCTCATCAGGGAACATCAAACGTGCCCAAACTGAGGGACATTCTATGAAACTGTCCCTTCATAGTTGTCACAAGTGCATGAAAATCAAGGAAAGACTGAAGAACTCTTCCACACTGAAAGAGACTAATCCAGCACATGATTCCAACAAGATCCTTTGCCATTCAGGACATTATTGGGATGGTTGGTAAAACCTGAATGGGATTGGAAGACTTTATATTAATAATATATAGCAGTGTTTATTTCCTGACTTTGTAGGTTGTATTGTGGTTATGTAGGATAATGTATTCAGGGATCTTGAGATGTCAGGTTGGTAATTGAAATTCAAATAATTTCAAAATAATACAAGTTATTTAATAATTTAAATAATTTGAAATAATTCAAAAAGGCCTTTAAGAATTTTTTTTAATGTTTATTTTTGAGGAAGAGAAAGACAGAGAATGTTTAAGGGAGGGGCAGAGAGAGAGGGAGACACAGAACTCAAGGCAGGGGCAGGCTCCAGGTTCCGAGCTGTCAGCACAGAGTCCGACAAGGGGCTCGAACTCATGAACCGTGAGAATGTGGCCTGAGCCAAAGTTGGAGGCTTACCCCAGGTGCCCCTCAAGAAGTTCTTTATACTACACTTGCAAATCTTCATATCAAATATTTGAAATTTTTTCCAAATAAAAACATTATATAAAAATGTACACTATTAATAATGTATGACGTGTAACATAATATGTATTTCTCCTTGATTTCATTTATGATGGAAACCAGAATACTTTATAGATAAGAGAAAAATGTGAAGAAATGGCAACAAATTCAACTGTTAATTATTTCTGATGTTGATGTTTGGCTACATTTACCAAAAGATGTGCAAAACACATACACGCAAAAAGTGTAAAACACTGCCTGGGAAATTAAGGAAGATTTAATAAGTGATGGAAATTAAGGAAGATTTAATAAGTGATGAAAGAAACATGATGTTCGTGGACCAAAAGACTCGATGTTGTTGCTAAGATTTTATTTTTTTCCAAATTCATCCATATATTCAGTGCAATCCCAGTAAAGTATCTGCAGCAGTTTTTGTAGAAACTGACAATTCTAAAATATATACTGGAAAGCAGAGGATCAAGAATAGCCAAACAATCTTGAAAAAGCAGAAAAATCTGGAAGCCTCACACTGCCCGATTCCAGGGCTTTTTACAAAGTTACAGTAATCCAGAATAGTGTGGTGTTGGCAAAAGAATAGAAAATAGGTCAATGAAACAGAATAGAGTCCAAAATAAACCCATGCTTATGTAGTCAACTGGTTTTCAACAGAGGTGCCAAAGCAATTTAATGAGAAAAATAAAAATCTTTTCAACAAGGTTTGCAGAAACAAATGTACCTCTACGTGGAAATAAAATTAACCTCAATCCTTCCCTCACAATCCAGACAAAAATTAATTTCAGATGGCTCACAGGCTTAAATGTGAAAGCTTAAGTTATAAAGCTTCTGGAATATAAGAGCACCTTTGTGATATATATACATATATAAACTCTACAATCTAATAATATAAAGGCCAACAGTCCAGTAAAGAAAATGGACAGACCACTGGGCATTTCTCAAGACATATAAATGGCTGATAAGTACACTAAATAGTGCTTCTTTTAATAATAAATGCTTATTTTAATAAGCATTATTTAATAATTAACAACACTTAACACCATCGGTCATCAGGGAAATGAAACTACAGCCAACATGAGATGCCGCTACCTTACCATTAGTGTGGCTAAAATTTAAAAGACTGACATCACTAGATTTTGGTGAGAATGTGGAACAAGCAGGACTCTTCCACTTTGCTGATGAAAGTTAAAAATGGTGCAACCACTTTAGGAAGAGCGTTGGCAGTTTCTTATTAAACTGAACATATATTTGCCCTATGTCCCAGCCATGCCACTCCTTGAGTATCTACTTACTGAAGACAAAGGAGAACACGAGTACAAAAGGATTTAACAAGAATGTTTGTAAGTCTTTATTTATAATGGCCCCAAACTAGAAGTAACCCAAATGTCCTTCAAACAAATTGTGATATAGTCATACAATGGAATAGGCTCAAGAATAAAAGTGAACAAACTACTGCCACACAACTACACAGCTACACCCCAAATTCACTGTGTGAAGGAAGACAGCACAAAATCATACACACTGCATTATTCCATTTATAGGAGGTTTTAGATGAGGTAAATGTACGGTGACAGAAAGCAGATCAGTGTTCACCTTGGGTGAGGAGCATGAATGACCGGGAGGAGACAGAGGAACTTTTGGGGGTGATGGGAAAGTTCTGGATTGTGATAGGGATGTGGTGACCTGGGTGAGTGCATTTGCCTAAACTCGGTGAACTCTAGTACCTTAGTTCTGCATATTTCACTGTACACAAATTATAGCTCAAGAACACATAAAAAGAAAAAGAAAAAAATGAATGAATCCCTCTCTGTGTATAAGTTTAGATAAATGTCAAAACTTGATTTGCGTGAGAACAAAAGTTGCAAAAAGGTATCTATAGTACTTTATGTACATTTTATGGACACAAAACAATTCTATATGTTGTCTTTTGAACAAGCAACAAGCAAAAGTTATTTTTAAAAACTGACTGAGGGGCACCTGGGTGGCTCAGTCCATTAAGCGCCTGACTCTTGGTTTTGGCTCAGGTCATGATTTCATGGTTCCTGGGATTAAGACCTGAGTTGGGCTCCGTGCTGACAGCTCAGAGCCTGCTTGGGATTTTCTCTCTCTCCCTCTCTTCTCTGCTCCTCTCCTGCTCATGGATGCATGTGTACATCTTGTGTGTTCTCTCACTCTCTCTCTCCCTCTCCTCTTTCTCTCTCTCCAAATAAACTTTTAAAAATTGACTGATATTTTCTTAGGTTAGTGGCGATTCCTGGAGATGGAGGCAGGAAGCCAGAGAAGGAGAAAGGCAGATTGGGGAAAGAAGACAGCTTGAGCTGTGTATTTGTACCATTTTGGGGAGAGAGGGAGAGACGGAGGGAGAGAAGTAGGTAGGTATCTGGAGTAAATACATCAAATCATCTCCCCATTCAGACCTTCACTAATACAGCCTTTGTTCCTCTTTGATGTTAGGTTAACATCAGCACCCAGGAGCTTTGGGAGGAAATGCTGAGTTCCAAAGGACTAACTGGTAATTTAAGATAATTTTTGAGATCCATCCTTTTCAAAATTGCTAATTGGCATATTGAACCATGAAGAGAAAAGCTGCAATGAACACCATTTTCCTATAATCTTAAGTTTCATAAATAAAGAATGAGGTAATTTCTTTGTGTGTGTATATATCTAACTTGAACATCTGTCAGTTCAGGAGAGCAGTCAGTACTGTCGGATAATAGGGTTCCCTTGTTTTAGAGCTGTCAGACCCAAGTGCTGTTAGGTGTTCAGGAATGAAAACCTTTTTTTTTTTTTTTAATGTTTGTTTGTTTTTATCTTGGGAGAGAGTTAGAGAGCAAGCAGAGAGAGAGGGAGCCCCAGAATCCCAAGCAGGCCCTGCATCAGCACAGAGCCTGAAGCAGAGCTCAGACTCACGAACCATGAGATCATAAGCTGAGCGGAAATCAAGAGTTGGACCCTCTAACCAGCTGAGCCACCCAGGTGCTCTGGAAACCTCTTCTGAGGCACGAAGAGGACTGTATTGTTAGGAATGTGGGAGTCTCTTGGAACTCAGGGGCTGGTAGGAGAGCAAGGCATCCCAAGGGACAGGAACCAGGGACTGCATAGTCATTAGGAAACAGCATAGCCACTGTCCCTGGGCCTCCTCGTCCCTGTCTTCTCGTATGTTATCTATTGTTGTGCAACAATTTACCCCAAAACCTAGTAGCTTAAAACAACGAACATCTATTATTCCACAGTTTCTGTGGGTCTGGAATCCAAGTGTAGCTTAGCCTCTTGTTTGGGGTCTCTCACCAGGCTGCAAGTGTAAGAGTAAGACAGAGAATGTCAAGACTCAACTAGGGTCCAGTTTGCTTCCAAGCTCCGTCATGTGGCTTTGGCAGATTTTTGAAAGTCATTTCCAACTTCATTCATGTGGCTGTTGGCAGGACTCAGAATCCTGCTGGCTCTTGGCTGGAGACATCAAGTTCTCGCTATCAATTTATCCATCAGGCTACTTACAACAGAGCAACTTTCTTCCCCTCGTGGAAGAGGGACAGGAGGGGAGGGAGAGACTATGAAAGTCTTAGACGTTTTGTAACTGAATCTCAGAAGTGACATCCCATTGCTTTGCCCTGATCCGTTTGTTAGAAGCCAGTCACTAGGTCCAGCCTGCACTCAAGGGTGGGGGTTACACAAAGTCATAAACCCCAGGAGGCAGGAATCTTTGGTGACATTTTAGAGGCTGCCTACCACACCTGCCCCTCCTTTTCCTTTCTCTTTCTTGTTTACCACGTGTATCTCTGGGCTCCATTCCTCTCTCTGTATCCATTCAATTCTATAAATACACCGCTCGGCCAGCTTTTCTCCGCTTTCATCTCTCCCCAGCTCCACCTGCACCAAGTGACTTCAGCATTCAAGGCCCCTCCCTGATCCCTCTCCCATGACTCAATTTTTCTTTCCAGTTCCTTCACCTACTGTTCCTGAGATAAGCCCTGAGCTCCCACCTGTTTCCTGAACATGCCACAAGTCTCCCCACTTCTTTACTTTTATCCATGTCGTTTCTACTCCCCAGAATACCATGGCCTCATCACAACCTGGAGACATCTCCCTCCCTCCCAGGCCCAGCTCCAAAGTGGCTTCCTTGCATGAAATCTTTCCAGAACCTCTGCATGGTCACTTCCCAGTGGGAGTCAGTCACCTGGGCATCGGGGTGGGACTGTGTCTCAATTCCTACCTTCCCGCACACACCCAGCTTGGTGTGGCCCCTCTCTGGAGGAGCACTCATGGCTTTCCCCCTAAACTCTAAGTGCGGGGACATGGTCTTCGTCATCTCTGTCTGTAGCAGACTTGCCCAGGCCTGGGGCAGAGTGGGTGCTAAATCATTGCTGGTTGCACCGATCCAGCACTTTGCGGGTGAGTCTTGCCGCGCTCTGCTACTTGAGGGATTGCACAGCTTTTTTGATGGTCCCAGTTCTCAACTACTTTGTGTGCATGTCTTGTCTATGCAACCGAACATGGCTCCAGGGCAAAACAAGCATTACTTCCACTTCTTTCACAACAGTGAGAAAACTACCACCTCATCATTTTTTGAGAAGTTGCCATGTTCCAGGCACCCTCTGTGATCAGAGCTGACATCTGCTGGATGTAGACGCTGTCAGGCCCTGCTCTGAGCGCTGCCAGGACTTGTGTTGACTAGAGGCCACAGGGGCTTATCCTTCCCTAATCAGGCTCTGCCTTCCTTCTAGAGCCATCAGAAATTTGCTTCCAAAATCAACCACCATCTTGGAAGTCTTGCCTTCTGCTGGATCATTTTCGTCTGCCTCCAAACAGGCAAGTCTATTCAGATTCACACACACACACACACACACACACACCTTTTCATTTCCTCTGCCATTTCTTTCCTTCCAAATGCCTTCTCTTTTGCTTCCTGTCTCTCAGTCAAACTGTTGATATACTTCCTCTCCAGCCTTGCTTTCCCTTGAAAAGTGTGTCTTTGTCACCACCACTACTCAGAGCCAGGGAGTGCCAGAGCAGCCAGGAAGCTGAACTATGGGTGCAAATCCTGTTTGCTGCTGTCCTCAGAGAAGCCCAGAGCTTATCCTTCACCTGGATGGCCAGGAGGCCCAAATCTGTCTCCTGCCCCTGCTGGTCTCTGGTTGCCTTTGGGACCATTGGTCTTAGATTCTCTTGTTCATACGGAAACCCAGCATGTCTAGAATCTAGTTCGCTTTTCTCCCTCCTCCAAATGATCTCTCCCTGCCACCACCCAGTTCTTTTCCTCTTCCTGGCTCCAAGGTGGAGTCCTTTCCATCCTCAGGTGACTTTCACCACCCATCTTTCCCTTCTCTTTCCAAGTCTCATGGATTCCTCCCTTCCTTCTCTTCCACCCCCTAGTGCCCCACTGAGCCTGGCTTCCTCATCCCTCCCATACCCAACTTGGTTCTCACTTTTCCGCTGCAAAATAATGCTGCTTGGCTGAAACTAACCAATATTCCTGAATTCATGCACCTTGTTTCTTTCCTGGAGTTGAAAGAGCATGAACTATGGCATCAGATGAGCCTGGGTTCAAAACTAGGTTCTACTGCTGCATTGACGGCATGGAGCGTGCTTGGGCTTCTCCGTCTCCCTCTCTCTCTCTGACCCTTCCCTGCTTGCTCTCTGTCTCTCTATCAAAATAAATAAATAAACATTTGGGAAAAAAACAACTAGGTTCTACTGCTTGAGAATTTAATTTTTTTTTAACCTTGGGCTAGTTACTTCATCTCTTTGAACTTCACACAACCTAGCACTTTTTGTGTCATCATGATCCGTCCGGGCATGTCCTGCATGTGTCTGGTTGGCTTAGGTTGCTTAGCTTTTCCTATAGGCCCTGTGGTCAAGTGCAATCAGACAAGAGGGTGCCCTCACACCCAGTCCTGGCACACTCCAGAGACTGGGTGAGACCAATGACTACAAAAGTACCCAAGTTTCCCTCTAGGTCTCTATCAGGTACACTTTCTAGGGGAACTCTGTTGATTTTATAAAGTAAATAAAACTCTCCTTTACTCAAAGCAAGTGGTTTTTAATCTATCAGGGGGAAATGTCACAACTGTGTTTATCATCAAAGCAGCTAAGAGTAGATTGTAGGCTGACAGGCCACTTGCAGTGACCTCTTTCTTTTAGAATAGATGGTTTGGGATGCCTGGGAGGCTCAGTCAGTTGCGTGTCCAACTCTTGATTTTGGCTCAGGTCATGATCTTATCGTTCGTGGGTTTGAGCCCCACGTTGGGCTCCTTGCTGATGGTGCAGAGGCTAGTTGGGATTCTCTCTCTGTCCCTCCCCCCACCTCTTCAAAATGAATGAACTTAAAAATGTATATACAGTTTTAGTACAACTCAAATACTTATGGAGGGCCTGATTGACCTTGAATGTAGCCTAAAAATTACTTCAGGTAAATGATGCATGTTAAGAAAACTGTTTTCTACCACACTTACTTCATCATGTTTAGAATTCAAAACACTGAGTCATAAGAATGAGAAGCAGCTGTGTCTGTCTCCATGCTTGCTTCTACTCTAATGGGATAATGGATCCCTTGACTCATTAAATAACCCTGCAAACAGGTGTCCACCAGAGAGGAGTCAGAATCTGCAGGTATAAATTGTGCCTGATGTGCTGAGTGCTGGTGCCCACTGAACATTTCTACTTCTTGGTTCCACGTAGTCGTCGATGTCTACCAAGGGTGGTGTGGCCCCTGCAAACCCGTGGTGAGCCTCTTCCAGAAGATGAGGATCGAGGTTGGCCTGGACCTTCTGCATTTTGCATTAGTAAGCTCTTCCCCCAGCAGAATGTCACACGACATTATAAAATAATTAAAAACTTAAAAGCAGGAACGGGAATCAGGAACTGCCTTCTCCAGATCATTGAAAAGGCATCGGTTATGAATGTTTCAAACATTGATTGTAGGTGCTTTATAGTTTCTCTAGAGATGAGGATTCCTAACCCCACTTCCACCCCTCTAACAGTCACTCTGGGCTTGGGAGTCTCTTGACCCCGTGCACAGGGAAGGGGTATCTGCCCCTCAATGCGTGTTCCTTCTGGCTCATGAACACTGTAGACTCTGAAGTCTTATTCCCAGAGCACAGCGTTTCAGGATTTCTATGCTCTGCTCCATCATGGGGAATGTCTAGCAAATATTTGCTTGGATTAATGTATGGAATGGGAATAAATTCCAGAAAAGTGTGCAAGAGAAAGTCGATATGCTGCATAGGCAGAACACAGGAGAAAATACACTGACACTGACCTTCTGACGCTTCTGGAGAGAGTGTGGGAGGGAAATGCCTGCATGGGGAAGGAAGTGTTCAGCCCCTGCACAGGGTTTATCAGACACTGTGGGCAAAGTCTGGGGACCTCTCAGTGCTGGCGTTATCAGTCCTGGCAGCAATAGGGTGTCGGGCAGTAGAGTCCCCTGGTTCTGGAGCAGTAGCTGGCTGGGGAGCGTGAGGAACCCTTGCTTCTCCTTGTCTTACTCTTCAAAAAAGCACATTGTCAACAATGTTTACCAATTTGTTGACAGGGAAGTTATTCTGATGGAAAGACCTTAGAAGGAAAGGCATGAGAGCAAGCCGGGGCCTCACCTGAGGCAGGTGGGGCAGTCACAGTGTATGAGTGCAGGGAGGGGTGTGTGTATATGACTGTTTATGTGTGGGGGGGGATGGGGGGGATGTGTGTGTTTATAGGGATATATGGGGTGTGTGCCTGTGCGTTGTCTGGGTGTGGTTCTCCCACCACTGTGCCCCTGCGTCCCTGGCACCCCAGAGCCCTCCTGACAGCTTGTTTTCTTTAGGCAGAAGCAGACTGTCTTGATGCCCTTGAAAAATACCGAGGGAGGTGTGAGCCGACCTTTCTGTTTTATGCAGTAAGTAATTTTCAGAGCAAGAACCATTGCCGATCATTAGGGTTCGGATAGAGGCTTCTCACTGAAAGTCACCAAGAGGCTTCACTGATCCAGACAAGTGAGCATTTTCTCCTTGACTGCATTTGTTATTTGAGGTAAGGATGGATGTACTTAAGTCATGGTAATGCAGGTCCCTGCCTCGGATGGTGGCCTTGCTCTTTGGTGAAGGGGCCGAGAGACACAGCTCTTGTTGGTCACTCCAGGCTCGGCAGCCTCCTGACTGGCTGTCCAGAAAGATTGGGAGTCACTCAAATGCACATGCTCCTGGCTCATGGACACTCTTGACTGATACTTCACAATCAGAGCGCGACATTTCACGGTTTCTGTCCTCTGCTCCGGAGAGAGGTGCTATCATTAAACACACTCCTTCAATGGGGTAGACAACATCCTCATTCACCTTTATTTAACCAGAAGATGGGAAGATATGTTTATAGAAAAAGAAAGGGACTTTTGTGGAAAGTCAAGTAGTTCAGTGTTTTGAAAGCTAACTTGAATGTTTTGGGGGTGACATCCGTGCTCTGGCCCCACGCCCCTCAGGGCCCACCGCCCCGCACCTGGCTTCCTAGTTGAGGTCACCTGCCAGGCCCTGAAGGCAACCGACTGATAGGCTACTTCTAACTCCTGCCCCAGCCCTGTACAGTTGGGGGAACTGAGGCCTACTCACCCACGTCTCCTGACAGCCAGGCCAGGGTTGTTCAGTTTGGAAATCTTTGGGCTCCTGTGCTCAGCACTGCAAATATTACAAATTGGAAGCTAATGATAATCATTATTTGTGCGTCGATTTTTAAAAATTGTTTTATTTTGAGAGACACAGAGATAGTGCAAGCAGGGGAGGAATGAAAACCTGGAGAGAGAGAGAGAGAGAAAGAGAGAGAGAGAGAGAGAGAGAGAACGCCAAGCAGGCTCTGCAACTGTTAGCACAGAGCTTGATGCGGGGCTCGAACTCACAAAACAGTGAGATCATGACCTGAGCTGACCCCAAGAGTCAGACACTTAACTGAGTGAGCCACCCAGGTGTCCCCATTGAGCATTGGTTTTTGATGGAAGACTGAAGCTATGTGTTAAAACATGGGTGGGGACAGAGGGAGAAGTGGGAAGGAGCCCAAGTGACAGCAGAGCACAGTGCAGGAATGGGATCACCGTCACAGTGGTTTGTTGCTTGAGCCTGTGGTGATTAAGGCATAAATCGTAACTCCTACGCAACTGTGGGAGCAGGTGCCAAGGCAGCAGGCCCAGCCTCTCCCCCTTGCGAGGGCAACTGAGGGGCAGGGTGGAAATGGGGGAGGCCCGGTCTCTGTGAGTAATATGCAGAGACTGCCAAAAAGGTCAAGGCAGGCAACTCAGGTCACCCAAACACCACCGCCACCGTGAAGCCTCCTGTGACCGCCCCAGCTGGAGCTGGGAATCCATTCTTGCCCTGAATGCCAAGCATCCTGTCCATTCCCCTCTCAAAGCAGTGATCTTACTCTATTGTAATTGTTTCTTTGATACGACCACCTCTCTCCCCCTTGACTTCCCAGTCATTGAGGAACTAAGCTTTTCAGGTTTAGTGTTCATATCTGTTGCCCCTGTCTTGGTGCTTGGCAGAGTTAAGTGCTCAGTAGATGTTTGTCGAGTGGACAAGCCACATATAGACCACACTTAGTCACTCACGACCTAGTGTGTCCTGCTTCTCCCTTAACTAACTCCGCCTCCCCCCACCCCCGTTTCCCTGAAGGAAATTTTTAAAAATGTTTATTTATTTATTTTTGAGAGAGAGAGCGAGAGCGAGAGTGAGCGAGCGCTACAGCTGGGGAGGGGCAGAGAGAGAGTAAGAGAATCCCAAGCAGACTCTGCCCTGTCAGTGCAGAGCTTGACACAGAGCCCAATGTGGGGCTCAATCTCAAGACCGAACTGTGAGATCATGACCTGAGCCAGACGCTTAGCTACCCAAGTGTCCCTCTCTGGAGGAAGTTTTGAAAGGAGAGGCATGGGGTAGAGGACAGAGAAGCAGATGGTGGCCTCAACCTTGGGCACACTCCTAAGCAAAGCTCCTGGACACTCACAGTCTCTAGGAAGAGATTAAGATCTGTGCAGAAGAGGTCAAGTGGTTTGAGTAGCGTGTGTGTACCGTGTTCTAGGGCGGAGCACTGGTGGCGGTGGTAAGAGGAGCAAATGCCCCGCTACTGCAGAAAACCATCCTGGAGCAGTTGGAGGCTGAAAAGAAGGTGCTGGCTGAAGGCCGTGAACGCAAAGTGGTAAGGAGCACTCCCAGAGTGGCAAACTCTGGGTTTTCCCCTCCCCCACTAACTTTCCTGGAGCTGTCCCTGGAAAGCTTCATTAAATGCCTCCCTCTGGGGGCCCTTGAGGGCTCAGGGGGAGACAGTGTCACTAGGACATGCATGTGTTTTAAAGCCTTCTTTAAAATGTTTTTTAAAAATGTTTTACTTATTTTTGAGAGAGAGAGACAGAGCACAAGTGAGGGTGGAGCAGAGAGAGAGGGAGACACAGAATCCGAAGTAGTCTCACGGCTTGTGGGTTCGAGCCCTGTGTCAGGCTCTGTGCTGACAGCTAGCTCAGAGCCTGGAGCCTGTTTCAGATTCTGTATCTCCCTCTCTCTCTGACCCTCCCCTGCTCATGCTGTCTCTCTCTCTCCCAGAAATAAATAAAACATTGAAAAAATTAAAAAAAAAAAAAAAAAGAATCCAAAGTAGGCTCCTGGCTCTGAGCTGTCAGCACAGAGCCTGATGTGGGGCTAGAATTCAGAGACCAGAGAACATGACCTGAGCTGAAGTCAAACACTAAACCCAATAAGCTGCCCAGGTGCCTCTTAAAGCCTTCTTTTAAAAAAGTGGCCCCCTTCTTCCAGAACACGTGAGCCTCATATGTCCATGTCCTGCTCATCCTTCACTTCAATTCTTAACAGGGGTTTTGAGAACCCTAACAATGAGTTCGGAAATGAAAATAAAGTATGGAGTCAAGTAATGGATAGAAGTCAGCGTCAGGGTGCCTTCACCTCCCATTCCTGAAAGATTTACTTGTGATCCCCAAGGGTTTGTTTCTTTAATTTAGAAATTAAGCTGTCATTCGCATGAGAAATAGGACCAGCAAAGCTTGTGATTTTGATAAATTATTTCTGTGATAACACAGACTACAAGTTTTTCACAAATAAATGGCTGCCTTTGAAAATCACCACCACCTTAGATAGAGAGAGGTATTTCCTGGTGCTTTGAGCTCTGTCCACTGAGCCTTAACTTTGTTTAATGTTCATTTTTCAAGTTTTCATATTCAATTCCAAGTAGCAAAGCCCTATTTTAATAGAATAGGTTAGAATCAATCATATTTTTTTCCCAGAAAATCACACTTTTCCCTGTGGGGGGAAAATGATCTCTGTCTTTACTACTTCCTTCCATGGTGTGGCCAATTGCTTAGTGTTTCCTTGCATGTCGATTCTTCCTTTGTCTTCTTGCCAACTCTCTAATCTTTTCTACTCGACACTTGTGGAAATGGGCAGAATCTAAACCTTAAGATCAGCATGGATTTCTTTGTCTTTGAACACCCTCACCCCCACCATCATCTGGCTACTAAAAAGGGATTTTGTAAAATTTCCAAGGCTGATGATCTTGACCTCCTTTTTTTGGCTCTGCATTTTGGCCCTTTACTTTTTTGGCTTCTGTAGGTTTCTGAAGGTCTTGTGGTCATTTAATTAGCTAACTACTTTCTGTTCATGACCAATTTGTCCTAGATTAGAGACGACGCTCTGTCTGATGAAGATGGATGCTTCTCCCATGACAAGGGCAGTAGTGATGATGAGGACGTGGGTGAGTATAAAACCATAAGCAAGGCAAAAAGGCAAAGCAGACTCAGATTTTAAAATCTGAGTTTTTAAAAACTTTAGGAGTAGGGGCACCTGGATGGCTCTGTCAGTTAAACACCCAACTCTTGATTTCAGCTCAGGTTATGATCTCACGGTTTGTGGGTTCGAGCACTTCATCAGGCTCTGTTCTGACAGTGTAGAGCCTGCTTGGGATTCTCTGTCTCTCCCTCTCTCGCTGTCCCTCCCCTGTACTCTCCTTCTGTCTTTCAAAATAGAAAAACTTAAAGAAAAAAACACCTTATGAGTCATCAGTGTTTTGGGCAATCTGAACTCTGGGAAGATTAACCATGAAACATTCTGTTTCCGATCACCTGACTTCAAACACACTGTGTCATATCTCCCTTCTGCCCTTCCTTGGCATCTTCAGGACCACATGATCTTCAGCTGATCATGTTCAAGTATAACAAGTATGACTTTCAAGGCAATTACCATGCATCAGGAAAAGCCCCACTTACTAAAATGGAGGGTAGAATTTCAAGTAGTGATGCTGTGTTGCCTTGGTCTTCATATGAGCTAAAGAGCTCACTTCTTTTTTTCACCTTTCTTCGAAAGTGTCCAAATATCAGCTGTACTGAACACCTGCTCACCCCACAACCCCGCACCAAGTATCAACTCATAGATTTCACACTCCTGGGACTCACAGATATTCCTGACCCTTTACTATGAGAACAACTTGACCTGACAGAATGGAAGCCATAAGTTGGAAGGGCTGTTGCTGGGAAGGTGGCTCTTGACAGTAACTGAGGCTCTGGGGGAAAAGCAGCCTTGAATTCAGGAACTGAGTTGGAAAGAGAAGGAAGATTTTTATTGTCGCGTGAAGTAGAAAGGCTGTTTATGCGTGTGTGGAAGATGAGGACTGTTTGAGTTGGATGCTGACAAGGAAAGAGGCACAGAGAGCAAACTAACTTCAAGTGGGAAAAAATCAGTGTTTTGCAGGAAACACTTGTTGCCTTTTTTTTTTTTTTAATTTTATTTATTTCTAGGAGAGAGGGAGACAGCGTGAGCAAGGGAGGGTCAGAGAGGGAGGGAGATACAGACTCAGAAACAGGCTCCAGGCTCTGAGCTGGCAGTCAGCACAGAGCCCGACGTGGGGCTC
>NW_027528873.1:1059641-1077600 GCF_008692635.1 Crocuta crocuta | reverse complement strand
GAGAGAGAGAGACAGCGTGAGCAGGGGAGGGTCAGAGAGGGAGGGAGATACAGACTCAGAAACAGGCTCCAGGCTCTGAGCTGGCAGTCAGCACAGAGCCCGACGTGGGGCTCGAACCCACGAACCGCGAGATCATGACCTAAGCGAAAGTTGGACGCTTAACCGAATAAGCCACCCAGGCGCCCCTTGTTGCCTCGTTTTTGGATGGTTTCCTCTTCCCTCTCTCATTATTTCCTCTCAGATCAAGTCTCTCCACCTAGAAAATAACGTAAAAGCTTGCCCTTGCCCTTAGCCTTCTCTCGTCCATGCCTGAGCTCCCAGAACTTCCCTACTCCCTGGGCTGCCTGTCACCTCTGGCTCCCGCCTGACCTGTTCCACGTGGTCCATGTGCCTGCTTCTTTCTGGTGCTCACAGGGGACTAATGACATTCTTAGTGGCAAGTCCCATGAACGGTGTCCAGTCATATCCTACAGCCTCTCTCTGAAGACCTGGATGATGCTTACAGCATCTTCCTTCTCCAAACTCTCTTCTCTTTTGGTTTCTGAGATGTCATGACCTTTCTTGTTTTACTTCTGCATCTCTGGCCTCTCTGAAGGCTCCCCATTCATTGGCCTTGTCTCATTTGCTCCCCTTCTAAGCTGGATATCTCTGGGCCCTAATCTGGCCTCTTCTCTTCTCACCCTGCACCCCTAGAGGATATCACTAGTGGGTCAATGTATAAAGGATTTCATTGTAAGACTCCCACGAGTACTAAGGGGACATTAGAAATAATACAGAAAAATGGATAGATCTATGGCTTAAAATGATGGACATTTTTGCAGTGCACATGTTCTTGTGATTTCCAGAGTATGAAGTTCTCCTCAAATGCACATACTGTCATGTTTCATTGCAACACAAGTGATATAAAAGTTGGTAACCAAAAATAGGCTCTGGGGGATAGAGAGTCTGTGGAGAGTGTAGGTAGCTCACCAAGGCCAAGTTCATACAAACAGGAGTGCAGTAGGGATGGGCTTATGGACTGGACATGGGGCTCCCCTACAGCTTTCTGCAGGCCTGAGCAGGGACTACAATCACATGCTACCTCCCTCATCATCACAGCTGACTGGACCTACGGACACTGACCAAAAACAGCCATGAAGACACTAGTCACAGAGCTATGACTGGTACCTTGGCTCCAAACAACAAGCTGGCCAATCTGGTTTTCTCTCAAGAGACTCTATAGAGACAGAGGAGACCAGTAGTTGCAATTTGGTAGAACATGCGGGTGCTGAAAAGTCATGGACTAAGGGCCTGGGGCAGTCATTGCCGCTCACATGCCAGCAGAGGTAAAGGAAGCAGTGGTGAAGGGACCAGCGGAGGGAGAGAAGACAGCAAACAGCCGCTAGAGGCTAAGAATCATGCCAGGGTGACAGGAAGGCACAACAGAGGCCAGGCCTGTGTGACCTCAGCTCCAGCTCTAACTCTAAGCCATCTCTTTCAGTTGTTTCTGGGGTTCTGCTCTTGAGTAGTCTCTGATCTCTTCACCCCCCTCTCTTCCCCTCCTCCCTCCACTAGAGTCTGAGTGTTCAGGGGGACAGCCAAGAGGCCCGGGGGTGGGGGGAGACCTGGGAGCTGAGTGTAGAGGCAGCATGGTCCCTGCGGATGGCCCCCCGAGAGCCTCAGAGACAGAGGCTGTGAATCCAGCATCTGACGGCACCACCTCAACTTACTGCAGCGTCATCAGGGAAGACATGCACCTTGGCCATCATTAAGCCAGATGCCGTGGTCCACGGAAAGACTGATGAGATCATTATGAAGGTAAGGGAGACAAAGCTTCCCTGACAGACACCCTCATGTCTCTCCTCTGGTGGGAAAGCAGAGGTGGACATCATACAGGCACATGCTGGTGGGAAAACAAGGCTTCTGAGAAGCTTTAACCACAATCCCATTTAGGTAAGTTAAACATTTTAAATCCATTTGGGACAGATCCGAAGAGGCTGAGGGTCTCTGCTGCTTTTAATGTTGCTTTCCCAGTATCTTTTACTTCTCAACACATTTAGATGTGAATTTGGGCTTGATTTACCCTTTCATCATATATATATATATATATGTCTTTTTACAGATCCAGGAAGCCGGTTTTGACATTCTAACAAATGAGGAGAGAACCATGACAGAGGCAGAAATGCAACTTTTCTATCAACACAAAGCTGGGGAGGTCAGCTCATCTGCTTTCCTACCTCCAACATAATCTCATTTCTTTCTCTTTCTCCAACATTACATTCATAGATTGATATTAGTTTGGGAGAAAGCAGACTTACGAAGAACAAGAATATGAACAGCAAGAAGCCCATGAATTTGCTCTCAGAATAAGGATTATAGCGCGTATCAGGTTAAAGTTCTTTGGTTGCAAGGGAGAGATTTTGATTCTAACTTAAGTAATGAAATAAAGGCTAGCTCCCAGCACCGAAGAAGAGAGGTGAAGGAGTTGAACAAGAAGGTGTTGGGGAGAAGAACCAAGGCAGTTGTAGGGATGTGAGGAGCGGAACTCCGTGGGCAGTGACTTTTAGGTGCTTCTGTTGGAGAACTCAGATTCAAATACTTTCTTCTGCTTGTGACACCCCTGCTTGAGAGGGAGGCCTGGCTTGGTCATAGGCCGCCCCCCTTCCCAGGTGAGGTGTGCGTGTTTGGGGGTGGGGAGTAAAGATGCCTCATGGTTGTCAGCCACGGCAGGCCAAGTGAAATGGGGAAGGGCTGCTCCCCAAAGGAAAACCTGCTACTTGAAGCACTGGGAAGGGTCGCAAGACACTGCAAAAAGTGTCTCAGCTACATCCCACCCCATGGCTAACCAGCATCCACTCGAGTTCCAGACATGTGGGGTTTTAAATGACCCCACCTAGCTTGTTAGAATCTCACGTAACAAAACAAGTCA
The DNA here is from genome assembly GCF_008692635.1 of Crocuta crocuta. Taxonomy (NCBI): domain Eukaryota; kingdom Metazoa; phylum Chordata; class Mammalia; order Carnivora; family Hyaenidae; genus Crocuta; species Crocuta crocuta. The sequence continues at coordinate 1,074,692 of NW_027528873.1, read as the reverse complement.
AGTCAAAGTCTCATCTTCCCGCCGTTGCCTTTCTCTGCGTTCTCTGGGTGTGGCTGGTCACCACCATCACCCCTCCCTGGGCCCTCTGTGCACATGCTGGCTGGTGGCAAGGCTGCTCACTGCCCTCCTCTCATCCTGTGGCGGGATGGGCCCACTGACTGACTGTTGGCCCGGGTCACTGTTTCTTCTCCTTGTGCTAGGAGGCATTTGAGAAGCTGGTGCATCACATGTGCAGTGGACCGAGCCACCTCCTGATCCTCACCAGGACCGAGGGCACTGAGGATGTGATCACTGCCTGGCGAATGCTCATGGGGCCCTGTGACCCTGATGTGGCAAGGAGGGAGCAGCCTGACAGGTGATGTCATCAGCTGCGGTCTTTTCATTCATCTTAACACCTGAATCCAAGGAAGCCGACAGCCCTGCCCTATATTCAGCCCTCCATTCCCCCTTTATATATATTTGGAGAGACCCTGATGGCCTCTCCCTCTGATCCAGTCCTCACTGTTCTCTCTGCAGCCAGAGGTTTCCATAGTGTGATCCCAGAACGGCACGCAGCACTCATCCAGGAAATACAGACTGCAGGGCCTCCCGAAAGCCTGCCAAGTCAGAGACTCTGGGCAGGGCCTAGGGATCAGCACTGCACACTCAACATCCCCTCCACCTCCCCCCTACCCAGAGTGTCCCGAGGCCCCCTGGAGTCTGAGCGCCCTGTTCTCCACACTGCACTAGGCTGCCTTGGCCCTGTATTTAGCCTGGCATCGCCAATGCCAAATCTGCTGTCTCATCTCTGAAGCTAAGAGAAGCCTGGCCAACAGGAAAGAAATGAGCAAGAGACTAAGCAACTGCAGCTGTACCTTGCAGTTGTAGGGGCCAGAACATTCATATATGAACATTCACATGAGGGATGAGTGAAACAGCCCAGAGTTCAGATCCCAGGTTGCTGCATATTCAGTCAAGTCCTTTCTCTGAGCCTCAATTGTCTCATCTGTAAAATGGGATCAGACACCTATCATGGGAGGCTAGTGTTGTAGTTAAGAGCACTTCCTTGGGTCATGATTTAATACCTCTGTGCCTCAATTTCTTCATCTGAATCATGAGTACTACAATGCCTCAGACATTGATGTGAGGATTGTATGTGTATGTGTATGTATGTGTATATGCATGTGTCTATATATGTATATGTATATGAAGCACTCAGTGCTTGACACAAAGGAAGCCCTAGCAATGTTAGTATGCTCTTACGGGGTTATTGAGAGATTAACTATGAACACCTGCAGCAAGCTCTTGGCAGGGTGCTAGTCCCTGGTGGTGCTATTAACAACATGGCAGCTCCCAAGCTTATGCCATGACTCATGCATATTTAAACAGAATCACTAGAGGGTGTCCGTCACAGAGCTGTGGCACAAATGGGATCATGTATGTGAAGCACCTGGCAATGTGCACAGAACACCATGGAATACACGTCAGTTACTCCTTGCTGCTCTTGCCACTTCCAACAGACAGAAAGCCATTTCACAGAGATGCAGGGTGCTAACCGGGAGCTGGTGACCTCGTTGCCAGAGAGCGAAACATTTCTCTGCAAATGAACAATTGTTTCTTGTCCATTTTGCCAATGTTCCCAGTCTCCGCGCTCAGTACGGCACAGAAATGCCCTTTAATGCAGTCCACGGAAGCCAGGACAGAGATGAAGCCAACAGAGAACTGGCATTGCTCTTCCCCACTTTTAAGTTTTCAGACGAAGTTCTAGAAGCCTCTCTGGGTAAGTCATCAAGGCAGTTTGGTCTTTATTACATCTGCAATGAGTATGCTGGGGGTGCTGATAATAATTATGTGGTAACCATGTCTCAACCTAAGGTCCTATTTGGAAAAGGGGCCATTATATAACCTTGGTGGCAGTCCTGATCTGTTTTGTGATGATGTCACTTTTTAATACTTCATTACATTTTTTTCCCTCCATTCTTACTTTGGAGTCATACTTTCATTGCAAAGTTACACTGCAGTTTCTTGTGGAAACTGCTGAGAAAATTTAACTGGCTTGTAGAATCATGCTCCAAAGCCAGTCAGAGGCCAGATGTCACTTCCTCACTTCCTCTGCCTTTGACATGCCCTACGCCGGGCCCTAGGTAGGGTTGCTGAGTGGTTAAGCCTTATTCAGAAGGGCTCCCTGAGCCTGCTGTGACTCTTGTATCCCTCAGCCCCCACTTTTTGGGAAAAATGTGCTGGGTCATCTCCACCTCCAAATCTGGGTGAGAAACCCAACGGGTCCAGAGTGCATGTGACTTACCTCACTCCACAACCAGAACTAGGCCTCACCTGGAATGCCACTGCCGCCACGCTGGGGATCTGTGGTTTAAGCCTGAGGTGAAGGGCCCGGGGGGGGTGGGGTGAGTATCCTGGGAAAAGCAAAGGACGTGAGGGTGGGATTCCTGGGAGGGGGCCGCATGCAAATCTGAAATGGTAATAACATATCTGTACACAAATGTTTGCGTCTAAACCAATATATTTACCTAAACGTTTGGTATGTTCACGGTCTGCTCAAGATCTGAACCTGGCTGAGTAAGAATAGCTGGTCTGGGACAGGCACTGGCCAGTGCAAGCCCTCATTTAATCCCTGCAGCTGCCTGCTGCCAGCCAAGGGACAGGCTGGGTGTGGTGGGGCACGGAGGGGACAGAGGTTGCGGGAAGTGCAGCTTTAGGTGGGTCAAAGAGACCCAGGTTGACACATGCAAAACCATTCCCCTGCTGGGCACTGCTAAGGCCAGCTTTCCTCTAGGAACCTGCCCTCAGAGATGGCCCATGATGCATTCCTTTATGTGTCTGGGGTCAGTAACATCTTCGTCCTTTTGGGGGGGTAACTGGAAACAAGCAGTTTAACTCAGGGCCAAGTCTGGGGAAGGAGGTGAGCAGCCTGGCTGGGGAATACTCATCGGAGCGATGGTGGACAGTGTTGGGAGATCACGAGCCCGACTTCTGGGCCTCAGGTGATGATGGGCAACGGGGACAATTACCCAGGGGTCTGAGCCAGACCACATGGTGGGAGTAAGCGCACAGCCTCCTGAGAGGAGGACTTTGAAGCAGCCTCGTCGGGGCGCTGATGTTCTGCTCATTGGGTCATACTTCCTCAGTCGTCAGGAGCACTCCTCGGCTAAGCGGCAGGGGTCAAGGGCACTGGAGGCAAGACAGTCCTGGGCTTGAATCCTGGCTCCACTGTTTACTAGCTGAATAGCCTCGGGAAAGTTACACCTTTTTTGGACCTCAGTTACCCTATCTGTGAAATAGAGATAATGACAGACTCATTATTAGCCCCATAATAATAACTCCACAATAGTGATCTTCCTCACAGGGCTGTCGTGAAGATGAAAGGAGACAAAGGATAGTAAAGTTCTTAGCCTGGGGCCTGACACATATTAAATGTCTAGTCCTAATTTATTTTTAAGAGTTTTAAGCAACCTCCACACCCAACATGGGGCTCGAACTCACACCCCCAAGATCGAGTCACATGCTCCACCGACCAAGTTAGCCAGGGACCCTTTGTTCTAATTTTTAATTCCTGGTCCCTAACACACTTACTAAGGCCTCTCTCTGCTGTCTCCTCCACCCTGACCCCTCACTTCATCCTCTGTAATGCAGTTAGACCCCGTTTTCCTGTTTCTTTTGGTGAGTGGGAGAGAGGGCTGGGACAGGGCCAGGTTTCAGAAGTCCTGCAGAATATCCATCATCCCACAGGCCAGGAGGCTGAAGGAGGAGCTGTGGGTCCCACTGAGGTGCTTCACTCGCCTGAGGACATGGACTGAGACGGCCGTGTGGCTTTTCTGGAGCATGTGACCAGGGCAAGGCCATGAGGCCACAAGATGGAATGTCCGTGCACTCCAGTCTGCTGTACAGAAGGAAGCCTCCAGAAATGGAACTTTTCAGCACCAATACTTTCTTGGTTTAGCTATCTCTCATGAACAATAAACAGTGTATATACTTTCCTGCCTTATTAAAAAACATTTTTTTTTTTTTGCTACCTCTGGGATTTTATAAAATAAATGGATGTCAGTTATTGTATCCTGGTGTGACCTGGTGTCATCTCAGTGGATGATGAGTTAAAGAGGACAGTGTTTCCCCAATAATAAATCTACTTTATAGAGTAAATAATTCTAGAGTTCAAGTTGATAACTATGAACTTGAAAACAGTACAAAAAGATTGGTTAGAACACTTCCAGGCATAGCGACGTGGAAGCAGACAGAAAACAGCTTTAATCTTCATGCTGCCTGCCCAAGTCAGAGAGGCAGTCCCGCAATGCTGCGTGACTGGCCCCGCAAGGCTCTCCGTGGATCAGGCCATGTTCATAAGGCAGTGCTTGGGAGTTACATTTGGAACCAGGGTTTATCTCATTTTCTTGACGCTCCCTTACCCCATTTCTTTGGTTTCTGATTCTGGCTACAGCCTAAAGTCTGAGAGCTCCCAACAGAGCCAAGTTGCCTCCAGCCTTTACTAAATCACCTGGTTTAGCCATCCTTCCACGGTTGTGCCCTTGACAGTCACTGGCGGTTTTCAGGAGAATGTTAACTATTATTAACCCCTATGAATACTAACATGGATAGCCACTCCCTCCTGCTAGTTTGCTCTGTGGTCTATTTGTAAATTCACTAAGCCCATCTGCTTTCCTCTCTGAGCAAAAGGCTGTGTTTGTCCACTCCCCAAGACAAATGTTAGTGATCTCATTTGCTGGTTTTCTCCAGAAGACTTTGCTTATGACTTGAAGAACTTCTTTAAATGCACAGTTAGCTCCCAGAAGACTGCCCTTCTTAGGTGAATTGCTCTTTTTGCCAATTTTATGCTGGCACTGAGGACAGAAGGATGAGTTAGGCTGCGGGAAATGGGTAGCAAGTCTCCCTGGAAGCTAGGAAGCCAAGGATCTTCCATCACCAGAGAGATGAGAAATGGTGTGACCAAGGCCTCTAAAAGCAGGCTGGGGAGAGAAGAGTAGGTGGGGGAACCGAGGCCGTGGGGGTGATGTGTGTCACCGAGATGACCTTTAAGCCTTCCCAGGAAGTAGCTGGGGGTAGCAGGGCTGGAAAGGGAAGGCAGGAAGGTATTAGAGTGGTAGAGCTGGTGACATGCTCTTTCCATCAAGAACTTGGTACAGCATTTCTTTTCTCAGTTTGGAAGGCTCAAGGCAGAAGGAATGGGGGCAGGGTTGGAGAGAAGCCTCCTGAGACTGGCTAAAATGTCAGCCCACTCTGAGGATGGAACTCCTTGGCAGAGACCCAGGCCTGGCTTTCTACAATGGAAGCAAACCAGAGGATGTAGGATGGGCACTGTCTGGGGCATGTAGGCCTCTCACCTCCTGGGCATGAGGGACTGTCAGGGTGGAGGGCAGGCTCTGCTCCAAGAAATAAAGACGGAGCTTCCTTCCGAAGGACTCGCTCTGGCCCTCCACTCAGCGAGAGGGCTGACTGCCCAGCAGAGCCAAGGCCAGGAGCCAGAGGCTCCCTCAGTTTTCCCAGAAGCCAAGTCATAGGCGAAAACTAGCCTCCTGCTGGAAACCCACACATGCCTCTCTGCCCAGGAAGTGGGAGAAATCTGCAAAGGAGCAGGACTGGGGCAGCACTGGCCCCATCCCAGGTGGCAAGGTGTTGGGACCCCTTCCCCATCGGCTCTCCATCAGAATCTGGGGTCAGTCCCCCATTTCCCAGCTCACTTCCATGTCTGCCCTGTGGCAAGGGAATTCCCTTCCCAGCCGACCACCTCAGCCCCCTCCCCCCAACCTCTAGGGTAGATGTCCTTGGCTTTCTGTTTCTAGGGAGCCCAAGAGATAGGAGGTGCTTCCCTGCATTTTAGAGACGGGGAAAAGGAGAAAGTGTGCAGTGAGTAAGTGAAGAGCACCTGGGCATCCCTGAGGAGAGTGAGCAGCTGGTCATCCGACAAACCCTGGACCTGAGTCCAGTGGGTGGTGGCAGTGGAAATGTGGCTGAGGACAGGACGGAAGGAGTAGACACACAACACTAGGGAGGTCCTGGTGGCTGGGTGTGGCCACCTGGAGAGGGTCCGTTAGCCTTCAGGAGGCCAAGAGGCGGGGCTTCCGGCCCGCTGCAGATGCCCCTGTAGGGTAGCTCTAACTACCACAGGGCACCGGCCCCCGTGCTCAAATGCAGTCACTTCCGGGCCTCTTACTCACCAAGAATCCTAGGCTCCAAAAGCCAGTACACAGTATCTTCTAATGTTTCCTAATGTTCTAGACATTTGGAAAACAGACTCCTTTTTAGAAGTTGCCATGATTTTTTCTTGGCTTTTATTAGCATGTGTTAAAATCATATTATCCAAACACTACCAGAAGAACATGTATTGTTCTGCATAAAGTGCTTAAGGAAAAAAAATGCAACTTATTAAACTGGACATTCTTTTCTAGTTCATAAATTTTGGGTTACAATCAGGGCACAAAAGGAGAAACAGAGTGCAGTGTTAGAGAGAGCGAGAAGCTTAGTGAAGGACTTGGGTGGAGACACAGACCACGCCCCATTCCTCCCACTTCCTTGCTGACTGAACACTGCACCTGCATAAAGCAGCAAACAGCTTTAATAAATACATTTTTCCTTCATTCAAATCAGAAAAGTTAATTATAGTAAAGCACTTTTTCTCTGACCATCTGTTTATAGCCACAGGCAAGATTTATCCACAGAGTTTAAGTGTGGAAGTGTTGGTTCATTGGGATTTCAGCTTTCTAATGCTTCAAGATTGTCTCAGCAATTCGTTATTGGTTTCTTTATATTTACCAACTCTATAGCGTTTTGGGTTACAAATGCCAACCATGGACATTTTCTCAGTGCTAGAAATGTCAATGAGTGGACCTAAATAAGGCTTTATTCCCAATAAACTCAATTTGCTTTAAACTGGTGTTCTCATGTTAGCACTCTGATGGCCGCACAAAACCCAAGTCCCTGCTGTGACAGGTTTTTAAATCGGTGATGCTCTGGAAAAAATAACAACTTGGAAATCTCTGTGTTTGAATCTTGGGTGGTCATGTTGAGAACAGGAAAAATTGCATTAAATACACTTCAAAACATTCATTTGCAATCAAACATATTTAAATCCTCCAAGGAAGGTACAGGTTGGTGACGGGGAGGCTGTTGTGTGAGCAGCGCCGTCGGGAGTGGCTGGGAGACTTGGGACTCTGTTAGTGGCACACACTCATGACAAGCGGCTGGGTCGTAGACCTCGCTTCTGGGCTGCGATGCCTCTGAACTTCTTTTAGCAAAGGGAGAAGGAAGGCTGGTTGTTCCTCTGCACAGTGAAGAGCAACCTCTGCTGAGTTCACTTTGAAGCTGACCCAGAAGCTGGAGCCAGGTCCCGAGCTAAGGGCTGCAGGAGGGTGAAGTAGCACTCGCTATCCCAGAAGCCATCTTCCATCCGGTGGGGAGAGTCACCTTCCCTCGCTCAAACTTCAGTGCTTTGGGCTTCATGCAGGACAAAATCTCAGCCACGTCTCTTACTCAAATTTTGATCTCACTGTACAAAAGCACACTGAATAGCAGTCCTGAGTGACTAGTAGAATTAGCGGAGTAGAGCTAAGTGAGAGAAAAACAGCTTTCTGAACTATCCTGTTCTTTGTTTCTTTCTACAGGTGAGTCTGTAGAGCATTCTTGAGTTTCACAGTGATATATACTGTTTCAGGAAGCACAAGGTGATCGGACTTTGTTTCCAGGAAGTGATGACCTACTTTCGTTTGAGCATAAGGTTCCATGACTGGTGCTACATCCTGCCAGATAGCGCCACACCGATGATAGGATTTAGGGCAGCCGGGAGGCTCTCGGTGCCCAGTTCCTGCCAAGTGTAGCGTGCCAGGTCAGGGCTGGGCTTTCACTATCAGTAGTTATATTTCCCCCTGATGGTTCAGAAGTCCTATGGTGAATTTGTTGCTTCACTCCACTCCACCCTGTCCATCTGACTTGGAAGCCTGAGAGCTTATTGAATTAGGCTGAAAGAGGCTCTGTACCTGCTGATATTGACGGCAGTAAGATGCTAGCTTACTATTTTGCACAGCACCATATATCATGCCTGTTATTCAGGCCAACTACAGCCAACCTTTTTTTGTTTTTTGTTTTTGTTTTTTTTTTTGTTTTTGTTTTTTTTATAAAGAAAATCTATGTAAGTTGAGGTTCAGAAATGCATATATTTTTTACTTACAAATATTCATCTGACCAAAATTCAACATAACCTTTATGGAACACTTAACAATTGTTTTGTTTTTAAAATAACATTTCATTCAAACTGTATATAATTCAGTAAAGTTTTTTATACAGCAAGCAATGCTTAAACCCTGGAAAATCTGTAGAAAAGAGATTTTCACACAAAATAAGAAAAGAAAAATTTGAGGTATCCCTCACACACACACGTCCATTCATTCTGACCCACGTGCACACACAGGCACACACGCACACACACCTATGTGTGCAGAGACACATTCATTCTCACTCACAAAGTGGCTGCAGCATAGGCAAAAAATTGTAGGTCCAAAGGAAAATGATTGATTGTTCTAATAAAGAGTCCAGGTAGCTCAGAAAAACAAAACAAAACAAAACACAATAGTCCTCTGAGGAAATTACTACCTCAAAAAAATGTTCTCAAGATGAATTTGAGATCTAAGCCTACCAAATTGCTTTTGCAAAACAGCTCCCTGCAGTCCAAGGTGACTTGTGCAAATAGAAGGAATCAAATGAGGCTAGTTCCTGTACTTCCTTTAACAAGGATGTGGGATGCTTGCAGGTGCCCAGAGCGCCCCCGTCACGCCAGGTACTGCTGCAGTGCCATCTTTGCCCTAAAATCACAAAGTTCTTGTTAGCCATCATCTCAGGAGTGTAATTAAGGCAAAAACCCTGTGGCTTAAAGACGGTAACTGGGGCACGGGGGGAGGGCTGTCTAAAAAGGTAGATCCTCAAAGGGAACTGGGGTGAGGCCAGCTGGGCAACACCTACCATACACGGCAGAGATCTGAGGTCAGTGGAGAACTTCAAACCCATGCTGGCTACATTCCTCTTCCTGAGATTCTGTTAGAAAGGGCTGCTCTTGTCATTACACCTGCTGCAGCTCAGGGGCATTTCATACTTATCCTTTGCCACTGGCATTTAGTCGTGATGTATCTGGGATTCTTTACTTTCTCCTATTGCCATGAAGGTGCTGCAGGACACTGTGGGTGACACTTAGGGTTCTGGGAAACTAAGAGGAAAACTGACCCATGGAAAGACATTCAGGTGCTGATTAGAAGGTGCTCGGGAGGCAGGGGGTGGGGTGGGAGGGTGGCTAGAGCTCATGACCCAATGCTGTTTCGTGGTTCAAATGCCTTCAAATTGAGGAAAGAGGTTACAGTTTCCTCTTGTTCTTTTCATCATGCCTGCTGATACAGACTGGTGTGGGATTGTTGGAAAGAAGGCAGCTAGTTGGAGAGGAAGAGACATGACGTGGGCAGTGGCCTCACCACCCTGATCCTTGTAAAAATGTCTTTCCTTGAGCTAGGACTAGGCAGCCCCCTTTACTACTCCAATCATGAAGTTGGTAAAGTTTCTAAAGAGGCTACCATTGTGGGAATTCGGAAGTCAGGTTTTAGCAATGGTCTCCCCCTCTAAGTTATGGGGGAGAAATGGCTAAAATGTTCAGTTACAAGTAGCTGATGAAATTAAGCCAAGGGAGACTGGGCAAATGGAGTGCCTGGTTAAGTAATGGGTATGACCTACAGTTTTAAAAGTAGAAACTAAGTGATGTTCTTACAGTTATCCAAGATTCTATAAATATAGTAACTGCAAATAGTCCAATCCATCAAAATGGGAAGCCTTGTATGGACTGTCTCCAAGTTATGGGAGAGTTGGGTTCTACAAGGTCCTTTTCCTACAGAAACAAGTTTATGAATGATTCCACAGGTACCCTTAATGGCCATCCACCTCACTTCACACTCCCAAGGCTCTCTGAGCTTGAGGTGGAAAGGACTGGTCGGCAATAGCTTCTCATCTCTAAGTGTTTCAAAGTCAGAAGATCACAAAGCCTTACAGACAAAAGGACCCTGAGAGATGTCTGTGCCATGGTGGGAAGGTCGACATGAGGGTTTTGACGAAAATTAGAACTGCCAATTCAGACACCTGAATCTTTCTCAGGGGCCGTCTATGTCTGTTATGTTAGGCCCTATGGAGACCACATCTTTCTGCTCTTACCATCTAAGGAGTCTTTCAGATGTTTTAGAGGCACGATCATCGTTCCTCAGATGGACTAGGTAAGATAGCTCAGACCTTGATTTTTTTTCCCCTTAGACCTTGATTCTTTTAATAGGGTTTAAGTACTGCTGAAAACTTACGTGCCATACATATATAGGAAACTGAATCAGACTGGTCTAAGCAATGTAGGCCAGGGCCAAAACCTACTGCACATCCTGCTGGTGAGGCCTCTTTCAGTCTTTCAAGTCATCCCAGAAATGATTTTAAGCAGAATTATTTTCATTTCCAAAAAAACCTGAGAAAAGCAAGCCAGAGAGCAATCTGGCCCTCAGTCAAGAGAGACGGGCTGACAGAGCCCATCATCTAAGTCAGGAGCCGTTACTACTGCTGTGGAGGTGGGGGCATGGGTGCTGGCCCTCCAAAGCACTGCTCAAATCCAGGCTTCCACAGGTGCCTGCCTGTGACTTGCCTTTGATGGGACACTCACCCGAGCACCAGTTACTTGGGACTTTGTCTATGTTGGCTCACGGGATGCCAAGCTTCAGGGAGGCAGGGGCCCCATCTACTCTGTGCTCTAGAGTCTGGCACAGGCATTCACTTGAGGAGCAATTACCAAGTGCCTTTTTCCTTCAGTGGAACACACAAGCAAGCCGACAGCCACGGCCCAGTGTGGTATGTCCTATGGGTGTTATGGGAGTCCCTGGCAGACAGGGTCCCCTGACAAAGCCTCACGTGCAGAATGGATCAGGCAAGACCTTCCGGAGGAGGTGACAATCTGGTCTGAGCTTTGAAGGATAAACGGCCATTGTCGGGACATTATCTTTCCTTGCTGTCAGTATACCTTCTGTGCCTGGGTCTCTGTCTGCCTCAGTGGATGTTGCTTCATTTCCTTTGCTGGATCTTTTTCCTTTCCCCTAACTGTTGGAGGGCCCTGCAGCATGGTTCTCAGCCCTCCTACTGTCTTCCTCTCTTAGTCTATTAATGGGACTTCATCCAGCTCCAGGGCTTTACACACCATCCCAGTTTTTATCCTCAGCCCCACTGTCTGTCTATTATTAGATAACCCACCATTATCTAATTGCATCCAAAGTTTGGCATGTCCAAACAAGAACCCTCAATTCTCCCTACCCCAACCCAAATCTCTCTTGTATTCCTCATTATCTTGGTAAATGGCAACACCCTATTTGGTTGCTCAGGTTAAAACTCTATAGACATTTTCCTTTTCTCTCGTTAACATCTTACATTAAATCCATGAGCAAATCTGTTGTCTCTATCTTTAGATTAAATCCTGAATCTGACTACTTCTCAATACTTCTACCACTACCACCCTCATCTCTCATCTACATGACAGTAGCCTTGAACTGCTCTCTGCTTCCAGTCTTGCCCAGATGATTCTCTACACAGCCACCAGAGTGATCTTGCACAAAATTCAAGTCAGGTAAGGTCTCTTCTGCTCAAAACTCTGCAATGACTTCCTATCAAACTCTGATTAAAATCCAAAGTCCTTACTATGGCCTATAATGCTTTTCACCTGTGCTCCCCAGCCTCCCATCGTCCACTGATTACAAGTCCAGCCCTCATTTATCTACCTGCAGCCCCACTGGCCTTCCTGTTGTGTCCTGAACATGCCAACATCATTCCTGCCTCAGAGCCTTGCACTTACTGTCCCTTCTGCCAGAATACTATGCTTCTGCACATCTGCTTGGCAAACTATGTCATTTCATCCAGGTTTTGATCAAATGTCACATCCTCAGAGAGGACTTTACTAGCCCATCTATAGGAAAAGAAAACTTTTTCATAGTTCATTCCTTCACCTTGCTGTTTTTCTTCATAGTACTTCTCACTGCCTATCATATTACATATTCATTTGTTTGTGTATCTTCTGTACTAGAATGTTAAGTTCTACAAGGGCAAGGACTTCATCAATTTTATTCACCATTATACCTGCAATGCTGAAAACAGTACCCGAAAGAGGACAGTATTAATAAAAAAAAAATTACTGCCAAGTGAATGGGGAATTAGGTGGAGAGGGGACTGTGTAGCAAATCAGATGGAACAGAACGTGTAAACGTATGAAGATGTGATACTGTGACAGGGCAGGTGTGGCTGGAGTACAGGGTGGGGGAGCATGGAGGATGAGAAAGGCAGAGTTACACCATGGAGCACTTCTGAGCCAGGCCCAGGAGTTTAATTATTAGTTTATCTTACTCAAAAGTTGCACATTGGCTCACAGAAAATGAAGGAAATTCAAGAATCTAAAAGATTTTAAGTTTGGCCATGTAAATTACCAAGCAGGCCAGATCCTTTCATAAAAGAAGCCAACATTCCCTAACATACCCCCAACACAAGGCCCTTTTATTGATACTCACTTGTCACAAAGGTTTGAATCTGGTGACTGACTCAGTTTGTGTAGAATATCTACGATGCCCATGTCTCGTAATTTATCCTGGCGTTCTTGTGAACCTAAGAGATTAAAGCTAACAGGTTACCGGGAACATGACCCAGGCAGCTGCCTTCCTTGATGTACAGTCAACAACCTAGAGCCTTATCAGGATCCTTTACTCCCCACCCTTCCATCCCTCTCATCCCCAATGAAGTTGGATCCTCCAAAAATGGGTCTCTCTGCTCCTTGACCCTCCTTCCCACATCCATCCTGGATTCTGCTGATATATTAATTTCTCTAAGGCCTATAGCAGCAAGGTCAGGTTCTTCAGCCTGGCACAAGGCCCTCTGCCATCAGGCCCCACCTTCATCTCTTCTTTCTGGACATATGAAGCCAGGCTCTTCCTAGTCCAGATAGGTATTCTTTTCCCCTTCTAATCTCTTCCACCCTCCTCTGACCTCCCAACACTCCCTGTGGTCTCCTGGTTAGCACGTGGCAGGTCCAGCTTCATGCTACCCTACCTTCCAACTAGACTAAGACTTCCTCCAAGGCAGTTTTGTTTCCCTGGTACTTGGTCTCTAGACCTACATGTTGAATCCAATTTCTCTTCCTTCTACTTTGTTCTAGACATGGCTCCTGGGTAGAATAATCCTCCTGGACTCTTTCCTCCCCATGAAGGGCCGGTAGTGACTCACTCATTCACTGACCTCCTCTACACCCAGTGAACCAGAATCTCTTGGTGTACAGCCCAGAAAACTGCATTTTAAAAAGTTCCTCAAGTGAGTCTTATGCAGCCAACAGTACTGAGACCCACTGTTCTTCTACATCTGTCTACTATCTTGGCTGGACATTGGAATCACCTGGAGAATTAAAATACTTATACTTGCAACCTCCCCTCTCCTCTAGAAATTTTGATTAAATTGGTCTGGTGCAAAAATCCTCAGGTGACTCCAACATGCAGTCAAGGTGGAGAACCTCTGACCCACAGAGACCACCTTTCAGACTGGCTGTGTCACCACTCACAGTGTATTTCTCCTTTCTCACAATGCACCCTCTTCTCCATTAAGCTCCTCTGCCTGGAGTCCTTATATGTGCTTCCTCTGAACACAAGCAAAGACCTATCTGCCCACCTCTCATCTTCTTCAAGTGCCTGCCACCAACCTCCTCCTCAGCTCTCTCTCAAGGGCACGGACCCCACTTATTTCTCTAGGGCTTCTCCACCCCCGTCCTCTGTAATCTGCCACAGTGTTGACTCCAAGGTGGGGCCTCAGAGTTAACGGTCCAGCTGCCTCAGGCTAGTCCCATGGATTTTCATGTCAAGGTGACTCCGCTGGGTTCTTGGAACCTCGAATGAGGCTTGCACCTAGGATCTCAGGGGCACCTACTGCTTTCTCTCCCACAATTTTCTTCAGAACAAATCTCACCAATCTCTTACCTTCCTCTTCATTCCATATGAGGTTTGATATACAAAACATAGCAGCAAGCTGCAGTTTGACATGTGAATGACCCTATTTGACGCAGAAAAAGAAAAAAAAATGGAGGTAATCTTACTTTAGGTATTTTTTTGTTAACATACCACAGGCAATTTCAACAGGCAGGAAGTGTGAAGTTGGGCTCTCAAACGCCAATGCACTAATGGGTGAATGGGTTGGGCTAAAAACAACAGAGAATGGTAGGAAATTTGGTAAACTTGGGAGTGAAGACTTGCTAAGAGACATTCACATTCAGATTTTAGAAACCCTCTGATGGGCCAAACAAAACATCTCCAGGGCTCTAAGTGTATTTTATAATTTACCACTCTCTATGCTTTTTCTTTTTAATGTTTTATTTCTGAGAGAGAGAGAGAGTGTGTGTGAGTAGGGAAGGGTCAGAGAGACAGAGGGAGACACAGAATCCAAAGCAGGCTCCAGGCTCTGAGCTAGCTGTCAGCACAGAGCCTGATGCGGGGCTTGAACCCACAAACCGTGAAATCATGACCTGAGCTGAAGTCAGATGCTTAATTGACTGAACCACCCAGGCGCCCCTCCCTCTCTATGCTTTTATGTAGACTAGGAAACTTTTTTTTTTAATTTATACTAGGAAACTTTCAGGTCACCAGTGGTCAATAAACTGGATGAATGTGCCTTTTGTATTCAGCTATTGATTATCTGATTCAAATTACTTTTAAGTTTCTGAGAGAGAAAGAGAGCATGAGCAGGGGAGGAGCAGAAAGGGGGAAAGAGAGAATCCCAAGTAGGCTCCACACTGACAGTGTGGAGTGTGGAGCACAATGTGGGGCTTGAACCCATGAACTGTGAGATCATGACCTGAGTGGAAACCATGAATCAGACGCTTAACCAACTGAGCCACCCAGGTGTCCCCCACCTGTTTTTGTTTTTTTAAAATCAAAGAGACAGACACTCAGCCAACTGAGCCACCCAGGTGCCCCAAATTATTCTTATTCCTAAGAGTATTGCTCTTATTCTTAAGAGTCAGTAAAT